>NW_022474071.1:0-177500 GCF_902498895.1 Magnusiomyces paraingens
GTCTCCCCTTTGTCTCCCCTTTTCCTTTTTGTCCCCCTTTGTGTTTGTCTCCTTGTGTCCCCCCCTTTTGTCTCCCCTTTTTGTCTCCCCCTTTGTCTCCCCCTCCCCTTTTGTCTCCCCCTTTGTCTCCCCTTTGTCTCCCCCTTTTTGTCCCCCCCTTTGTCTCCCCTTTGTCCCCTTTGTCCCCTTTGTCTCCCCCTTTTCTCCCCTTTGTCTCCCCCTTTGTCTCCCCCTTTGTCTCCCTTTTGTCTCCCCCCCTTTGTCTCCCCTTTTTTGTCCCCCCCCTTTGTTCCCCCTTTTGTCTCCCCCTTTGTCTCCCTTTGTCCCCCCCTTTTGTCCCCCCCTTTGTCTCCCCCTTTGTCTCCCCCTTTGTCTCCCCCCTTTGTCTCCCCTTTTTGTCTCCCTTTTGTCCCCCCCCTTTGTCCCCCCTTTTGTCTCCCCCTTTTTTGTCCCCCTTTGTCTCCCTTTGTCCCCCCCTTTTTGTCTCCCCCTTTGTCCCCCCTTTGTCCCCCCCTTGTCTCCCCTTTTTGTCTCCCCCCCTTTGTCTCCCCCTTTGTCTCCCCCTTTGTCTCCCCTTTGTCTTTTGTCTTTTTGTCTCCCCCTTTGTTGTTCCCCCCTTTGTCTCCCCTTTGTCTCCCCCCCCTTTGTCCCCCCTTTGTCCCCTTTGTCCCCCCCTTGTCTTTGTCCCCCTTGTCTCCCCCCTTTGTCTCCCCCTTTGTCTCCCCCTTTTGTCCCCCCCCTTTGTCCCCCTTTGTCCCCCCTTTGTCCCCCCCCCCTTTGTCCCCCCTTTGTCTCCCCCTTTGTCCCCCCCTTTGTCTCCCCCTGTCCCCCCTTTGTCCCCCCTTTGTCCCCCCTTTGTCCCCCCCCTTTGTCCCCCCCCCTTTGTCCCCCCTTTGCCCCCTTTTGTTCCCCCCTTTTGTCCCCCCCTTTGCTAACGAAATATCTCAATATTTTTTAGGATTTTTAAACAACAAACAGCGATAATAAATTTTAATTATCAAATTTATTTCTTTTCATCGATCTATGGGTCAACAACAGGCTGCATGTATAATTATCTTAAAATCTATGGAATTCCTTAGTCAAACCACAGCCATTACTATTTCTTTTTTTTGCAATGACTATTCTTAGTTAACCATATGTAACTATTAATTAAATCTCCTACCATTTTGCCATTAAAAATATTTAAATATAAATATCTTAGACCAAACTCTTGTATTTATGTTAGAAATGAAATCTTATATATAGGAATTATTAGTTTCTCTTATCAAATTTATCTAATCTTTTGGAACATTTTCTTAGGTTTTTTCCTTAATATTATTTACCTACTAATGAATTTTGTTCTTAATTATTGAACCGTTCTTTTTAAATTTAAATTTTATTTTTTGGCTTTTGAAAATATATTCTTACCGACTGGTGTTGACAGGAACCAGTCACTTAGTAGTTACCACTTTTAAGAAATTGTGGAGTTAGATTCAGACCATCTTCTAGTCTGAAAGTCAATATATTATATTGATTTACATTAAAATGTTCAGGTCCTATATTGATTTTAAACCACTCAAAATTTAAAATAACCTTTATTTAAACAAATATTTTTTACAAATTCTTCTTTATGTTTATAAACATCTCATGCTGTAATTATAGTTTTTTAATTTATTGTTTTCTAACTCAAATTTTATAAGAACCATATATGAAAAGACAATTTTAATGTTTATATTGGGCACTAACAATAAGTCACTAAATATAAATGAACCCCATTATAACTAAATTAAAGTCACATTTTCTAAGGAGATCCAGATATTTCAATCTAGATCATACATAATAAAAAAAGTCTTGAAATCAATAAAATGACAAAAGTCAACCACTGCTCTATACATATAGTTTTATATATTTATCAATAAGACAAAATTAAAGTTTTCCTAATAGTGTTACCTTTAACACAATACCTCAGCTTACTTCTCGCTTAACAATTTATATATCGACAGCTTATTATCTGTAATAAAAGGATGACTGAAAAATCGCTCTAGTTCGTGGTGATAATCTCGTAACCGCCATATTCACAATCCTTTTATTGGATTATTTAATGGCTAAAATTACGGAATTAAACCTTTGACTCCAATTTTTCAATTTAATTTCATGATATATAAGAGATTCAAAACGGTAGGTTTGATCAGTAATATTCAAATCCTTAGTTTTACAATTAGATAGTAAATATTGTTAATATATGCGGCTAGTACCATAAAATTTTTATACATAGCCACATTGAAGTATTAGGGGACAACAATTCATAACCTGAATTTAGAATTATAATAGTCTGAAACAATAAACTATGAATTTTGAGAATATAGGAAACAAATATCAGAAAAATATTTCAGAATTATACCATTAAGAAAAATGGTAACCGATGTATAATGGAACATCAATCAAGCAATGGCTGAAGTAATAATTATGATAATTTAAATTCGTGAAAATAACAATACGAAAAGAAACCGTTTCCTCATCACCAAATGTAAAAGAAAATGTACTAACTGAAAAAAAGAATTTGTGACAACAAAACTATATTCCTCAGAAACAAGTAAAATAATCTTTAGAAAAACAAATATCAACAGTTGAAATATTAATGTCAACAATATTAACCTCAGCAAAATTCAAAATTCCAGAGATGCTGATGCTGAAGTCAAAATAAAATAATATTGTGAAAACAGAAGT
The DNA here is from genome assembly GCF_902498895.1 of Magnusiomyces paraingens. Taxonomy (NCBI): domain Eukaryota; kingdom Fungi; phylum Ascomycota; class Dipodascomycetes; order Dipodascales; family Dipodascaceae; genus Magnusiomyces; species Magnusiomyces paraingens. Next base: position 2,707 of record NW_022474071.1, read on the forward strand.
TTATATGGAATGAAAAAGGATATAGCTAAGTCTGATCAGCATGATGATAGATATCTACAACCATTAGATAAGAATAACCTAACAAACAATAAAATCGTAAAGCACATGTTTCATTATTGTTGTGAGATGTTTACTAGAAACTTCGCTCTAAACAACTAACGTTTTATTGCACAAACTACTAGTATTAAACTAAAAAATACCCAAAGAAAAACGAGTGGCTGTTTCTTCTTACTGTTTAGTTATAAAGTCAATGATTGGACATGGAGTTGGTTCGGGGTTTATCAAATTTGCAAAAAAAAAACGGCGTTGTATTAAAAATATTGGTATCAATATTTGACTGCCAATACACTGTGAATCCTTTTTTGGAAGCAATCTCTATGGAAAAAATTTGGCAATACGTGAGAATATGCAGTAATGGCTTAAACTTTTTGCATTTGAACAATTCAATATGATAGAGAAAATTACTTTAACAAAATGAGTTTACGCTTATTTTAATGAATAAAAAGCTTATGCCATATGGTATTAGGTCATAAAGATTTTACGCATTATTATCCAGGTGATGGCAATTTTGGCACATATCTTCGGTATTGAAACTGATAGCACAAGTATGACGAGAAGAAAAACATAAGATGCTTCGCATCTCATTAGCTGGAAGAAAAGGCTTTAAACGGATATTGCATAAAATTCTGACTCTATTAAATGGTTGCTTCGATAATTCACCTCTAATTTCTGTTAAGGTGAAAGTGGTAGTTGCTATTGCCCAAGATTAGTCATGAAAGAGGTTGTTAATAAAAATAGGGTGAACAAAGGTAATATAATTTAACTTGAAATATCTGGTAGCTTGGTATCATCCATAAACATTTTTCAATTAAAAAAGATTAGTTAAAAAATGAGGCAGAAATTAAATTAACTATTGTGGCAAAAGTTTACGATAGCAGTTTTAAATATTAGAATAATCAACCTGGCAAGATGTTAAGTACTTGTAGTTTAATATTTCAAGAAATGGCTAAGCCTTGAAAATCATAATACATGTATACTGTATTGATTAATTAATATTATGTTGAATACTAAGTCAGAATCCCTTGAAATGGTTTCAATGTTGCTATGAACTGGGTGAATTTTTGCAGTTGTAAAAATTTATGGTTCTGTAGGCTATTTGGTTATAGCAAATGATTTTTAAAACCATTAAGGATCCGTTAGTAAGTAATATGGGTGAGTTGTTTTACAAGATTATTTAGATAAACAAAATTTTAAATATTTCCGACTACCGATACGTCATAGTGAACATCAAATTGCTTTTCAGAACTTTTTGACCTTGAAATCTTAATACAAATAAACTGAATTCAAAATATGTCATTGTATTACAACAGTTTTATCATTATGATTTACGATTGTTGAAAAATTCTGGCTAAACACCGATGTTTTGTATTCATTGTAAGAAACAATTTTAAAAATATGGGAATTAAAGGTTTTCTTTGTTTTGGTATTGAAATTATTAAAGTCCTTTGCAACCCGTAGTTCAATAATAGAGTGCAGAAGTTAAATATAATACATGCTTATGCAATTGATGAATTCTTATGAGTTGTGATGAGTTCTGATGAGTTTTAAATGTTTATTGTAACTTGGCTAGTTATGGAGATAAACAGACATTTGAGCTCAAGTCAATAGCATAGACTTATGTGGGCTTCCAAATAGATTTAAGTTAACTAATAGTCGATTATAATTAGAAGAAAAGAAGCAACATCAAACATAATCACTTAATAACACATCACCAGTGAAGAATAAAACAACAAAAGAAAAATTTGAGATTTGTTTTCAACTACCCTAATCCGGTTTCTCAGGGTCCCAGAAAAAATCTGATTTTTAATTATGTATATCATATGCAAGGTGGAATTTTTTTTAAGCTCAAGTTCACAGTTTATTATCGAAATTTTATGGGTTGATAATTATTCTTTAAATCAATTATTTTAAAAGTTTTATTTTACTTTATTCTATACTATTACTACATATATGCACTCAAGTGCAATAAATTATTTTCATTTTCATATAAAGTGTATATGGTTTTTGTAAACACACATTGTTACTGTGACATGTAATGTTAGCTCAACACAGTTTTTTGTGTCCTTTTTTAACAATACAGTTTTCAAATACGTTATCATAAATATTCCTGGTATTATGATCATAATCGAGACAAAAAGAAAAGCAAGAATATTTACAAAACTACATTAATAAAATTTTGTAAGCATTTTCTTAAATCTTAATTAAGGATATTTTAATATTCATTATTATTATAGTTTATTATAATAATATATAATAATAATTAGACCTTGCTTATCATATCTTAAGATTTATGCATTACATATTAATATATTTGCTTTATGGGTTAGGGTTTGGTTTGAGATTAAGTAAGTGGCGTATTTTTCGTAAGTCGTGCTCTGTGTATTGAAGACTTTCAAAGTTGACACAACACCAAAAGCTATAAACCAGTCTTGCTTCAAATAAAAAATTAAACTTAACATTCAAAACAAAATGTCTGAAGATGACCTAGATATTGGCAGCTCTCATTGGGGAGATGCATTTACCTCTGTCGAAACATCGAATTCCACAAACAACTCTTTAAAAAAAAACGGCTCATCTACAGAAGAATCTTTACCAAGCTCACCAAATGATCACCATCTGCCCAACTCTTCTGGTTCTCAGTCTGAAGTTAATTCTAGTCCTCAAAAATCAAAACATTATAGAATATCGACACTTAGATCTTCTCGTTTTAATAAAAAATCAGGACCTAAAGTTCAAATTGAATCAGTACCAGTTACTGATCCTTTAGGTCCTTTGGGTGGAAATGTTACCGACTCTGAGCCCATTAAAACTACCCTAAGTTATGGTGATCAAATTATTACTACTAGTATAAATCATTTTAACTCTAACAATGAAAGACAAGCTCTTTTTGGCGAAGATGCTGTGCAGCCCAAAATTCTTCAGAACTCCGTTCTTCCATTAATCAATTCTGGTCCTAGTGAACTTGTTGAAAATGTTAGCCGCCTTTCAGTTAAGGAACACTCTTCGACAGCTCAAATAAATCAAAGTTCTTTTGATATAACTGTTGGTGACCCAATTAAAGTTGGAGAATTAACATCGGCCCATACAGTTTACACCGTTCACACTAAAACCAATTCTCCTAAATTCAACAATTCGGAAACCAGTGTGACTCGACGATACAAAGACTTTAGATGGTTGTACCATGCGTTAGAAAACAATAATCCTGGTGTCATTATCCCACCACCTCCCGAAAAGCAAGCTGTTGGCCGATTCAATGAAGATTTTGTAGAATCTCGTCGTTCGTCTCTGGAAACAATGCTAAACAAATGCGCGTCACATTCTATTCTTCAAAATGATCCGGATTTTAGAATATTTTTAGAATCAGAAACCTTTTCTACCGATATCAAATCCAAGCAGTATCAAGCCCAAACTTCAACTGTTAATGGCGGTGTTGAATCAAAAGGCTTTATGGGTCTAGGAGGCCATTTCTCATTTTCTGGGAAGTATGTTGAAACTGATGAATGGTTTTTAGAAAAGAAAGCGTACGTAGATTCCTTGGAATCTCAATTTAAATATTTGGAAAAGTCTTTGGATATGATGGTGACTCAACGCAAGGAATTAAGTGATGCAACTGCTGAGTTCGGTGCTATTTTAAACTCACTTTCAAATGTCGAATTATCAAAATCATTTGGTGAACTCATTGATCGTTTTTCATCGGTAGAATCTCGTGTAAGAGATCTCTATTTTCGACAATGTATGCAAGACATCCTTTCTTTAGGATCAACACTTGAAGAATATATTAGACTTATTGCTTCTATTAGGAATGTTTTCATTCAAAGACAAAAAGCATATTTTTCAATGCAACTTGCTGAACAAGAATTATCAAAAAAACGTCAAAATCTAGAAAAGGTAAAAAAACAAGCCAAAACCTTGCAAGATAAAATATCATATTTGACTGATGATGTCAATGAACAAGAAAAAAAAGTGATCAATTTACGAGTTGCTTTTGACGATATAAGTAAATTGATAATCAGTGAATTTTCACGTTTTGAACAGTCTAAGGCAAATGATTTTCGGAATTCTGTTGAGTTGTATTTAGAAAATGCTGTAGAAGCGCAGAAAGAGGCTATTGAAATCTGGGAAACATTTTACCAACTTAGTGGTTTTTCTAATTCAAAAGCTTCTAACTCGACTCTTTCTAAAGAATCTGAAGTTTTTTGAACGTTGAACATAAATGTATTTAACTCTTATATTTTACTAAACTAATATTTTTTAAAAAAAATTAATATATATAAGTATCAAAATTGTATTAATATTTTTTTCCTGTTCGGATCATTATTTTGTCATCTTTTGATATTCATAAATTGATAAATAATTACCCTAACCCACCATTTTACACCAAGGAAAAAAAAAAGAAAGGATTAACTTGTTGTACTTGAGATCAAACTCATCGCAAGACTTTAATTTTCAGTGACCTTTAGTTATTCGAAAAGCAAAAAAATTATTTAGGAAGCATATATGATTATATTTTAAAAATGGATTCTTCATCTGACCCAAATAATTCTAATATTCTTCCTTCACAAATATTCACAACAGTTGCTGCACTTCTTCCAGCTATAGACAGAAGAGTAGTCGTTGTTCTCCGTGATGGAAGAAAGTTTTTTGGTGTTCTTCGTTCATTTGACCAGTTTGGTACGTTTTCTATTTTTCTTGTAGTTTTTTTTTGTCTAATTTTTTATTTCAGCAAATTTAGTAGTACAGGATACTTTAGAAAGAATATACATTAATTCAAGCACATTTGGAGAGACTTATAGAGGAGTTTTTATTGTTAGAGGAGAAAATGTGGTATATGTAGGAGAGATTGATGAATCGCGAGAAGAATCAGAGGACTCGCTTGTTATTGATTCTACTACAGACAAAGCTAACATTGATCCATTCCCCAAATTTTCACCCGGTACTCTTTTAGTAGAGCGCCAACAAATAAGGCTCCAACAACAGATGGAACGAAATCCCGAAACTGGGCAAAAAATTATTCGAAGAATCCCTTTTGAAGATGCGCAGAAAATCCATAAGAAATCCACTGTGTCGGACTTAGAAGCACATCTCAATCAAGCTGCTTTATTACCTAATGAAAAATTCGCAGATACATTAGAATTAACTTACTATTAAATCGGTTGACTTGTTGTAAGATAAGTAGTAATGTAAATTTCACGTGATTTCATTTGATTTGAATTTTTTTTTCTGTACTTTAGTAATGTTGGTAACTTACTTTGACTTTTTTTTCACTCAACAAGCTTGAAATTTTTAAAATGCTGACGGGGAAATCGTTAAACGTTTTTGCTAAAACTCCGGCTCTGGGTCAGGTTCGCTATGCTTCTAAGAAATCTCAAAAGGTTTTGAATCAGACCTCAAGCATGCGATCTGATCTTCGACGTTTTCTTGGACCACGCAACTATAAAGGATTTCATAAACTCAATCCTTTTTTTTTCCCTTCAGCAAATCACCAAACTAATTATGTTTCGCAATATCCAATCAGAGTCTCTCATCGTGATGGTAAAGGCGTCAACTGGATGAAGGTTTTTGTTGATGGCAAGAATTCTCCTCGTCGTCCTGTAGGAGTTACTTCCTCTACTCCCTTTGCTACCAACCCTCATACGGTTACAAACAAAGTTGTTCCTCAAAATATGAAAAATGATATTTTTCAAGATCTTGAAAGTGGTAAACTTAGTGCTCAAGAGGCTTCAATAAAATATGGTCTTTCGGTTCCTCGTGTGGAAGCTATTGTCGAATTAGAAAGGGTTAGACGAAAATGGGACACTGAAGTATGTATTTTCAATTTATTTTAACATCAAAGAAATTGTGGACTAATATTTTAGAAAAAAATTAATCTTGATCTTAAACGAATGGCTCGAGTCATGGAAGGAATGCTTCCTAAAGTAGATTATTATCGTAATAACGGAAACAATTTTCTTCCAACTGATGACCTATCTGAAATTCCAATGCTTGAAGAAACTAGATCTCAACGTTTCATTACTATTGCTGAGAGTGAGCCCTTTGGTCCTATCGATGCCGCCAACGTTCTTGGGATCGAATCAGCGTCAACCTTATTAGACAAGCTTAAATCAACTGAAGATCATCATAAGCACCGTGCTTCAACTCAGTCCAAAACTTTGGAAAAATCTATTTTTGCCAAAGATCTTAAAGGAGAAAAATCATTACTAAAACTTATTCCTGCAAAAGTGGGTGAGGTCGGTTTCCGTTATGGTGCTTCTAGGGACGATCAAAAACATAACCGTAAAGTCAGATACAATTCTATTGGCGAAATGAAATACGCCTAATATACTTTAGTATTTTGTATTTATCAATTTTGTATATATGCTTAAATTTTCATGATCAATACATTTACCACAATTACAACATTTCTACTACTGCATAGAATTTTCACCAAATCAGTTATTTGTTAAACATTAAAAAAATTTATCAAAAATTTTTTTTAAAGAGATCGCTTCTAGTACTTTCTAAACTTGTTGTGATAAGTTTAATGATTATAATTATTAATGGTACGACCTTTATATTATTAATTTTATTACTTAAATATTAGTCATTTGTTTGTCACGTGCCACGTAATATAAATTGAGTGGTACTTTTGCCGATTTTTTTTCTTAATTTTTTCCTTTCAACTAAAACCCACACCTTTTCTGTTACTGATATTTAACAGTGTTAAAAAACTTTTCGAAGTTAGAAAAAGTATTTTATTTATATCACGATGGCTTTAAAACGAATCAACAAGGAGTTAAACGATCTTGGGAATGATCCCCCATCCTCCTGCTCCGCAGGCCCTAATGGTGATAATATGTTTCAATGGCAAGCAACTATCATGGGTCCAAATGATAGTCCATACGCTGGTGGCGTTTTTTTTCTAACAATCAACTTTCCCACAGATTATCCTTTTAAGCCTCCTAAGGTTGCTTTCACAACTAAGATATACCATCCCAATATTAACGCTAATGGATCTATCTGTCTCGATATTTTGAAGGATCAATGGTCTCCTGCGCTAACTATCTCTAAAGTTCTTCTTTCTATCTGTTCTCTTCTTACGGACCCTAATCCTGATGATCCTCTTGTTCCCGATATTGCACACCTTTACAAGAATGATAGAGCAAGATATGAAGCCACTGCTGCAGAGTGGACTAAGAAGTATGCTACATAGAAATGGAAAATCTTATTTTGCGTTTTCTACGCATTTACCTTTTATATTATTTGTTATGGTCATGTTTATTATTGCCCATTTATCTTCAGAATTATTGTAACGTAGTTTTTAAAAATAAAGATAGGTTGGTTTATCGGATTTTGACAGCCATTTATTTTGTTTTTTTACATGACTGCAATATTACTTGTAATAAATTTGATTTGCATATTTATTGAGTTGCAATAATGTATAATTTTTCATCCGCAATGTAATTTACTTACTTACATAAATGATCAATAACTTTGCTTAATAATCCATATCTAACTATATTTAATCTCAAATCAGTATTATGTCATGTGATCATATTTTTTGTTGGTTTAATTTATTGCTTAGGTAATTATTTTTATTTCGATCGAAAAATTTTTTACCATTTATTATGAAGGGATCAAAAATTTCGTTTTACATACCTTACCAACAATCTTGTTTAGAAGACTGGCATAATGGGTAAGCTTAAATACAAATTTATTTATTCTAGTCAACATAATAACAAAAGACGCTATAGGAGTTAACATATTAGATGCGTGGCATTTTGCTCGGCCATTTGTCTTAACAACTGTTGTGGTATTCGGGATTTTCAAATACTGGGAACTTAGCACTTTCAGCATAACCAGCGAAGAACAGCCGCCTAGTCTTAAACCAGATAAAAAAGCTTCAAACTATAATACCCAAAAGTCTGTTGATAAGGACTTTATTAATAACAATGATAAGGGCAATATTCCAGTAGTTAAATCTTACCCATTAGCTATTGACTTTACAACAACTGAAAATCAAGTTTCCCAGGAAAGAAAAATTAAAACAAAAAAGGCACCAAAGGTTTTTTCAGCGAAAAAATCGATTGCTGTATCCCGAAAATTAGGAAAATTAAATTCTGAACTTTCGCCACCATCTCTAAATAGTCCAGTTTACATTTTTTATTCTACTCTTACAGGAACTTCAGAAAAAATTGCCAATTTGGCCATTGAAAAAATTTCCTTGGTATTAAGCAATCCCCCGGTTCTCTTAAACATTGATTATATAGATGATCTTGATAAGTATTTTGTGTCTCCGACAATTAAGGATTTTCACTTTCCACCAATTTATCTATTCATCGTTCCTTCATATGAAACTGAATCACCTTTAGATTACTTTATTGAATCATTAAAAGAAACATATAATGATTTCCGTGTGGACTCTCGAACCCTTTCTTTAATAGCCGGATTCTCAGTTTTTGGAATAGGTGATCAAGAAAGTTGGCCCGAATCTTCAAAATATTGTTATCAAGGAAAAATAATCGATAAATGGTTGAGTAAACTTGGCGCCCCGAGATTGTTTCCTTTGGGAATGGGGTGCGTTAAAACTAATTTAGATCAGGAATTTGATGTGTGGTTACAACATTTGATTTCAACGCTGAAAGATGAGATAGTACTTTCTGAACCTAATAGTATTGCGGACTCGGACTCTGAATCCGAGTCTGAATCTGAAGATATAGAATCTTTAGAGTCTAGTTCTAACGCTACTCTTGTTGATGTGGAAGATATAGGTCCATCTATTGAAGCCACAGCTAATTCCAGAAGTCAAGATTCTTCTTTAATAAAGGAAATGGTGGGGAAAAGCACACCGACATTCAATGCGTTGACAAAACAAGGATATACTGTTGTTGGGTCTCATTCTGGTGTAAAAATTTGTCGTTGGACAAAATCAGCTTTACGTGGACGTGGATCATGCTATAAATATTCCTTTTACGGTATTAAGAGTCATTTATGCATGGAAACTACACCTTCACTTGCTTGTTCAAGTAAGTGCGTTTTTTGTTGGAGGCATGGAACAAATCCTGTTGGTACTACTTGGCGCTGGCAGGTAGATTCACCTGAGGTTATTTTCAAAGGTGCACTCGAAGGTCATTACAAAAAGATAAAACAAATGAAGGGAGTACCTGGAGTTGTTGCATCTAGGTTTGCTGAGGCATTTCAAGTTCGCCACTGTGCATTATCTTTAGTTGGAGAACCGATATTTTATCCTTATATTAATGATTTTGTGGATCTACTGCATTCCCAGCGTATCTCATCTTTTTTGGTATGCAATGCACAACATCCGGATGAGCTCTCCCGATTGAAAAGAGTCACTCAATTATACGTATCCGTGGATGCATCTAATGAAGAAAACTTGAAAAAGGTGGATAGGCCTCTTCATCGTGATTTTTGGACCCGTTTCCTAAAATGCCTTGATATTTTGCGTGAAAAGAAAGAGCAACGCACTGTTTTTCGTTTGACTCTTGTTTCGGGTTACAACATGAGTGATTATGATGAATACGCGAAACTTATTGCACGTGGTGAACCATGCTTTGTAGAAATCAAAGGCGCCACATTTTGTGGAACGTCTAAAACCAGCTCTCTTACCATGAAAAACATTCCTTTTTATCAGGAAGTTAAAGATTTCGTGGAAAATCTGAACGCTGCTCTGGGTCGCCTTGGATTGGAGTATGGAATTGCAGCAGAACATGCACATTCCTGTTGCATTCTTATTGCACAAAATAGGTTTAAGGTTGATGGTGTTTGGCATACGGTAATTGATTATGATAAATTTTTTAATTTGCTTGAAGCTGGAAAAGATTTTGGCCCTATGGATTATATTGCACCTACTCAAAGTTGGGCTATATATGGGTCAGAAGAAGGGGGATTCAGTCCCAATGATCTTCGTTTTGTTAAGAAAAAATAATTCTTTTGTATTTAGACATAAATATTCTTAGCTTAGTGTAAAATATTTTATGTGTTAATTTCCCAATATTTTAAATTCTTGATTTTGAATTGATTACATTAATGGCATTAATATTGTAGATCTGTGTTTGCTTTATGGATATTTTTATTTTACAAGGGCAAAATGTATATATGTTAAATTTTTATAAGTTTGAAGACAAATTTAATTTGATAAAGAACTAAGTTCTTTATTCTTTACATAATTTAAAATTGACAAACGTGTTATTAGTATTGAAATTTTTTATCTCAAAATAAAGCTTACAATATGTAATTAATTGTATTGATAACAATACTATCATAATTATGATAGTCCTGGGTTACATTTAAAAAAAACTTATCTACAAAAAAACAGAACTTATTATGATTCCCATGTTTAAACCCAAATTAACCTAAAAAAAATCGGTTAAACTTAATAAACAAATATAAATATCTTTAAGAGATTGTGAAAAGTCCTTTATCAAAAATCTATTAATAACTGTCATTTATTTAAATCATTAATATGGTCACCCATTTAGTTCGCGGTATTTAACGCGACTTAAAAATAATTATTTTCGTGTATTCAAATTCTAAATTAGGCAATAGTGATAATAAATATTCATGACCCGTCAGAGCATCGTAATCTTAATTTACTTTTTATCTAATAACATGCAGGTACACATTCCGACAACGCGCTCATAACGCGTATTAAAAGAATTCTTGTAAAAACCTCATAAAAGAAAAAAAAACTTCAAGATGTTATTTAAAGGGGCATTTCCCCAATTCTATTTATTTTTTTCTTCAATCTTTTTTTTTTTGGATTCTTTATTAGAATTGACGGATCCAAATAGTTTGTACCTATTTTTGAAAATTGAATTTTTTGTTTTTTCTTTCATATGATATCTCAAAATAACTCTTATACGTCATCTTTAGACGTTCGAAATTTGGTTCAAAGTATTTACGATTCGGATAAGCAATATGTTATGGAATTGAAATCATTACAATGCTTCCTTAAATCATCTCACAGACTGGCTTATACAATATATAACCTTATTCAACTACACCAGCTCCCAGACTATTTGAAGAACCCTCAAGCTCGTGGAAGATGGGTAAGATTTAACCACTGCAAATAATAATTTTCTTTTTTAACCATCGGATAACAGGTAATTCAAGCAGATAAATATTACACGGAATATATTGATTTGTTTAAATATGATCCCAATCAGTTACCCGAAGTAAATTTTCTTTTAAAGCGCCCTTTTGCTAGAATCAGTTTATTGGCTAACGCGTTCAAAGTAAGTTAAATGTTTTATGGTCTCAGAGATTTAACTTTATTTCTAACGTATTATTGTTTAGAAATTAACATTATTAGAGAAAAATGTTCAAAATGAACATCGCATTTTTGAGGATGAGGTCTTGGAAGAAAAGCATACTTTGTTTAAAGACTACAACAGACTGTGTGAACGAATATTTAGCAAAGCAGTACACTTGGCTCGTCAAAAGGTTGAAACTCAGTTAAAAAATCTTGATATGAATTTATTTTTTTTTAATAAAGTTCTTTCCTTTGATTCATTGCAACCTGTCTCTGCAAACTTTGACAAGGATCTCATTGTAACAAGAAGTAATTTTACATTCAGTTTGCATCATAATTATGGCGTGAAATGGACACCATGTGAAGTAGAAGCATTGCTATTGAAATCAGCTTTTGAAAACGAACTTGACTCATTAGTCCTCTGTTATAAAGAATACCCTGGTCGAGCATTAATATTTCCTCCGTTTCGCAAAGGTAATTTACAGATAAGGAATTTAGCGACATTAAAAACTAATCACCTCATTGGATTTTACCCTTTTGATTCTTCGATTTCGCCTAAAGACATTCTTTTAGAAGATACAAATGGATCGATGATTTGTTTAAGCACGAACGAATTGGACTTATCAGATCAATGGAGAAAAAACTTAGATATTTTATTTTGTCGTTCACATACATCGGATTTATACAACACCAGCAATGAAGCCTTAAGTTTAAATTTTGGATCATGTCATGACGACATCCTGGGAAAACCGTTTAGGGGATTACATATTCTTAACTCCAGATCATCAAAATCACTGGATTTAAATGATGAACACATATTTAAAATTGAACGATGTAATTCTATGGATTCAATTGAATCAGATTCTTCGGATATATTTTCCTTAGACACGGTTCCTGAACTTCAACCTTTTGTGATTAGCAAACCAGATTCTATTAATCTAAGGTATTCTGTTGCTGAAACAGGTGAAAGCGAAAAAGATGTGACGGCAAGTGATGACGAAATTGACGACGCCAATGAAAGCAAATCATCACATAGTTTGGGAACAATTGAATACCAAGAGCCTAGTATGTTGATTAATGAGGTTTTACCAATGAATTATGCAGAAATATCCCAAAGTCAGATGTTGCCTGTTCAAGAATGTTTAAAGTTTGATGAAACTCAAAAAAAAGAGTTTGATAATATTGAAATTAAGGATAATTGGGTTTCCAAATTTGAAAATGATAAATTTTCAATGAATTTACTAAATACTTCAACAAAAAGTTTTGATCAAGATATAATAAACTCTGAAGTTTTTTCAAAAAACAAAAATACCAATGTTACCGATAACTTAGAAAAAAATTTCTATTATTTGAAAGAAAAAAAGCATACTAAGGGATTGATTGGGGCCTTTCGACAACTTTTCAAATCGAAATCGCAGACTCAAAAAATGGGACAAAATTATTTGCCTGAGTTATCAGATGAAGAATTAACTTTAGAAAATAAAAAAGAAAGTTTTTTGGATGATAAAAAAACTATGGTCCCTCTTCACTTTCGTCAGCAATTTTCTAGTTCTATTCGAAATGAGAGATGTCTTTCAAAAATTCTAGAAGAAGAATTTTCGGGTGACTGTGACGATTTAGAGGATTCTGAAAACACTCTCCCATCAGCAACAACCAAAACAAATGTTTCAGTTGTTAATATTTCTAGTGACTCAAATTCAAATCCAGAAGAAAGTTTACCAAATAGTGGAAATCAAGCGTTAATGCTTCGTTCATCAAGATCTGCTAGTGATTCCACTCTCTACTCTTATTTACCATCTATTTCACTTCCTGAGTCGCAATCCCAAACAACGCTTCAACTTCCAATGGAAGATGAAGAAGTTATTTTAAAAACTTTAAGTATTGTATCTAAATGGCAAGATTCTAAATGGCAAAGATTTTCTGCTTCCCACATGTTGATTAAAGTCTCTGTCAAGAAATCCAATAGTATAGGTTTTGTTGAATGTTCTTTGGGTGCCTTAAATTTTAAATTTGCTATTACTAAGAACACATCAATTAGGCGTGGGACAGCAGTTGATGTGGAAATTGGATCAGTAAATTGTGAACCAAAGTGTGAAGCCCTTTCTAGGCCATCAACATTAATGTTTAGATTTTACAATTCTTTTGAGGCGGAAGAATTTGCACTTAACACTGATGCATCTCGAAGGGACATTACCTCAAAAGTATTAGCAGCATCTAATGACTTAAAAAGTAATGGTATCTTCATTAACAGATCATTAAACAGCAGTACTTCGACTTTAGATAAATACATTTCAGGGGCACCTTCGGTTATTACTTTTACTTCGACCTTTGTACCACCAAAACTTTCAAAGCAAGCCTAGTTTTAAGAACAAACGCTACATATTAAATTTATAATGTTAATAAATCATATATACAAAAAAATTGGAATGGATATTTATGGTTTAACATCTGAAAATATTATTTATCAGAACCTAAAATATAGGCACTGGCAAGGGTTCTTTGCATGTCATGAAAGTCAACGTCATGTGAATCTTGAACCTCACCCCATAACTCAGTTTGGTAAATTGTTTCAAGAGTTGCAGCACGAACAGCTTCTGGAACAGAAATGTTACCGGTAGCGACTAACATTCCAATTATCAGACTCTTAGCTGACATAGTAGCACGTTCTAATGCAACTAATTTCCATGTATCCAACGATCTAATCCATTGGGACACAGCCTCTTTAGTTTCGGATGATTGTTTATTGAGTGAAAATCCCATTGTTTCAGAGTCTAACCAATTCAATGACATAGGTTTCGAGGACTTGGAAGAATCAGTCCAAAATTTTTCTGCTTTAGAAATCAAAGGTCGATATTCTTTTTCTTGAGCGGGTCTTAACTTTCCTTCACAATCACGATAAGGAGCGAAAACTAGAAGTGTGTCGGTATCAAGATATGGTAACAAAGCTTCAACAATATTTTCCAAGGCAGCTGAGTCAATTCTTGAAAGATTTCCATGTTCAGTCCACGCTAAATCAATAGCACGAGAAGCTAATGAAGTTAAAGGAACAAGATGAGGCTTAATTTTTAGAGAAGGAAGAACTGTCCATTCATGAGCAGTAAGCTGTGCTAATGAGGGCTTCTGAGAAGGAATAACTAAAGGGTTACCAGCAGGTGTTTTAATAGGCTTACCGTCTAATAAAATAACATAATCTGAAGATTCCTGAGATCCCTTTCTTGTATTTCCTAACGTCACTTTTTCCCAAAATCTCTCATGGGTTTTTTCAAGTCTATTTGTTTCAGTTGGAATGTTTCTTTCTAAATGATCGGGGTGGTCTTTAGTTTTAATAGGTTGTGTGATATGAAAAACATTATCGTTTTGTGTCGCCCTAACAACTGTGCATGAAGAAATACTTCGAAACTTTTGTAAAGCTTGAGAACAGTTTTTTAAAATATTAACGTTATTTAAACCGGGTCTCATCATAAATCTAATTTTGGTGTAAAAGCGCAACAGGTCTTAAGTATAATGATGTAAAAAAAATGGAAGGTTTGATAAATATAGATTTTCAAAAAATTAAATTCGATGTTAAACAAGAAAACTTTTAATCCTATTTTTTGATGGGATTTTTAGATTTGCAAATGAAAAATTAAGTTTTTCTAACCTCAGTAACCCTAACCCTCTTAATATAAAGATATATGACTAATAATTTTAGCAATCCCAAGCTGGTATCTTATAAGATACCAATTAGTATCACTGGAAACCATATAAGTCTACCTCTACCAGATTTTAAAAGTTCAATGGTCTCCAAAAATCAGTACAAAACGGTTAACTAATTGGCTGTGGAATATTATTTTCAAAATATCTTGATTAGGGCAAAGTCTAAACGGTTAGTAATAGCATTCGTTACTTTGTTTTTATTCAGAGGATAGAACATCAGCATTTGCGCTATCCTTTTAGTAATAGCAGCATCGTAAATTGGGTTCACGCTTCTGATACACCTTATCATATCTTAGATATCGAGATAATATTTTATTCCAATTAATCATAATCATTTAATAAATTTATCATTTAAGTAGAAGAAATAATCACATTTCAGACTTAAATACTATTATAGAAAAAAATTAAATTAGTATTATTTAATTAAAAATCATAATTTTTTTAACTGTGGAAATTGTGAAAAAATAATTATGTAAAGACAAAAATTAATTTAAATGCATTGAACCTGACTAGAAACTATATACTATTATTATTATTATGCGGTTAAGAGAATAGATATTTTTTTTTATTTTATAATAGAATTCAAATTTACTCCTGTTTAGGCTTAAGAATTTTATCGTCACCAGGGCGAGTTTGGAAAATGGTAGTATCCCTTTCATGTCTATCTTTGTGAGGACCGTTAAACCATGTCTTGAAATCCAAAATAGACTTAAGGTTCCAGACTTTAACTCTAAATACCCAATAGCAAAACAACATAGCAACAAAGTTGAAGAAAATATAAACCCAGAAGAAACCGAAATTTCTCCATCTGTGATGCCACTTGACATTAAATTGAGCAACAACCTCATCTTGAACGCTGAATGGGCAGTACTGGCACAAATCTGTAGCAAGAGAATCCTGAATATAACCAGTAGTAGTAGATTCATTCATAAAGGCAGCCAAATAAGAACCACAGTTCATACCCTCGGGGGGAGGAAAGCTCAAAAACTCATTAGGAGCACAAATGGTCTTTCTCTTGTGAACAAGAGGAGAAACAAATGAGTCAACAAAATAAGTGAAAGGCGAAGTCTTGTACATAAATGTCCAGAAACCAGGCATAAATTGTTCAGGCTGTAAAATACCACAGAACAACATCAGTGCAGCGAACAACATGGAATTAATCATAGAAGCAGAAGGAACATTTGGAGACATGTAAAGAATCCACAAACCATAAGACATAAAGTACATGGGGAAAATCAAAACAAAGGTCAAAAAGAAGTAGCCGTTTCTAGAAACAGAACCATTACCTTGAACCAAAGGCCAGTAGAAGCATATCCAACACATAAACTGGCAGGCAACAGACCAGAAAATCTCAACAAAAGTATGAGCCAACAACAAGCAAGACCAATGGAAAGTGTTTGAAGCAGCTTCACGGACTTCATAAAGTTCTCTAGAAGGCATGGCAAACACATGGGACTGATTAATCATAGCCAAAGCAATCAAAAGAGTCATGAAAACAGAAGAGAAAGAACTGTTACCAGCACCGACAGTATGATTCAATCCAATGTATGAAATACCGACAAACAAAGCACAACAAATACATTCCAAAAACTTGGCTCTAATATAAACAGGAGATCTCCAAAATTGCAAGAAAGTTCTCTTCAAAACAACCCATAATTGATGCAACCAAGGAGTAGCAAAAGTTGCAGATAAATCCTCGTCAGAATTTCCAACAGGTCGCTGGGGCAACTCACGATGCAAAGTAGTAATTTCTTCAGAAATAGAAGCAAACTCAGGAGAATTAATCCAAAGATCGTGCCAGTCTTCATGAGCAGAAGCAGTGGCACCTGCACCAATACAGTTCAAAATATATTCGGCAGGATTCTCCCGAGCACCACACTTAACACCAGATTGTCTTTCGAAATAATTCAACAACTCATGAGAGTTTTCACCAATATTGCCAAAATACACTGTCTTGCCACCCTTTTTCAAAAGCAACAATCTGTCAAAAACCTCAAATAAGGTAGCAGAAGGTTGATGGATAGTACAGAGAATAGCTTGTCCAGAGTCGGCCAAAGCTCTCAAAAATTGAACAATAGACCAAGCAGATTGGGAGTCCAGACCAGAAGTAGGTTCATCGAGGAATAAAAGCAAAGACGGTTTAGAAACAAGTTCAACAGCAATAGACAACTTCTTTCTCTGTTCGACGTTCAAACCTCTACCAATCTTACCTACAACAGCTTCAGCATAGTTATTCATGCCTAACAAGGTAATAATCTTCTCAACATATTCATACTTTTCAGCTTGAGGAACAGTGACAGGACGACGTAAATCAGCAGCAAATCTCAAAGATTCTCTAACAGAGCACTCAGACAAATGTAAATCTTGTTGTTGAACATAACCAGTTCTTCTCTTGAATGAAGAATCAATTGGTCGACCATTTACCAACATATCACCAGTAATGACACCAAAATTAATTCTTTGAGCCAAAGTATTTAACAGAGTAGTCTTACCAGCACCGGATTCACCCATCAAAGCAGTCATAGTACCAGGCTTGACAAACCCCTGAATATTATCAAGCAATTGTCTAGTAGCACCATCGTAGGGAATAACATAATCTAAGTTTTGCCAAGAGAAAACATCCTTTTCAGCGATGACCTTTTCCAAGTCAACACCTTCACCGTTAAGAGCCACAATCATTTCCTCACGAGTAGCAACTCTACCATCGGCAGTTTCCTGCTTACCAGTAGGAAGATGACCACGCTTATACAACAACATATCACCTCCACCAACAACATTCTTTAAGTACTCAGAAAGAAGACAGTACATAATAATGAATCCAGCAGTCCATGCAATATTAATACCAAAATTTCTCCAAGTATGCTTGTATTCCATTTGATATTGTTTCTTAATATAATCATCACCTTTAATGTATTCTTGACCAGCAACAGAACCAAAAAGGTTGCAAACCTTATGAGCAATATCGACATTATCATAGCTTGGGCCATTAGGAACAAGTTCATGACACTTCATCATTCTTCCGTGAAATTCAGTGGTAAGTAATTGTTCATAACAATAATACATGGGATTTAACCAATGAACCCATTTCAGAACATGATGAGCATAAGGCATTTTCATAATGAAACCAGCATAAACCGAAAGCATAAGAACCCAGAGGCCACCAATAGCATGGGCTGTCTCACCATCATAAGTCAATGTGGCGACCAACTTGAAAGTGAATGAAAACACTTGATTGACCAACACCAAGAACAGAATATACATGAAGAATGGACCAGCTTGATGTTTTAAGTGTGGCATCCAGTAAGAAAGCAAAGAAAGAATGATAACAGCAACAACCTTTACAGGTAACTCGGTGATAATTTCTTGCATGGCCTCAGCAGACAAATGATACATCGTATATGATTTCTGTTTAAGTGTAATCTTTCTACTGGCAAAAGAACGAGCAATTTCAGCCAAAGAAGTCAAAGCAGCAAACAAAAGACAGTAGAAAAGAATACCACCACGAGAATAAGCACCAGAAGTATCTTCGGGAATCTTATAATACATTGAACCAACAATCAAACCTTTAACTAAGAAAGAACCAATATAAATTGAGATATAGGTGGTATCACCTTTAGCGCGGTGAAAACCTCTAGTAACACAGTAATACAACTGATTGAAATAAGAAACGACAAAAGGGGAGCTTTTGCGCTGAATTTTTTGTTTCTTTTCAGTGGTAGCAACTTGGAAACGGTGAAGGTTTTCGTCATAATTGTGATTACGAACGTAATCATCATAAGTTGCCATCAATTCGTGATATTCAGGAGAGTTTAACCAATACTCCTCAAATTCTTGAGAAGTCTCGGGAACTTTACCTTCATAACCTGGCTTAGGAGTTCTACCGTTCGGATCAGTAATAGCAGTCAAAAACTCAGGTGTAGTCATTCTCGAAGGGCAATGCCAGCCCATTCTTTCAAAATAATCCTTGGCCTTGGTGGCAGAACCATAGTAAACTTGTTTACCCAAATAAATGACAGTAACCTTGTCGAACAATTCATAAATATTCTCACCAGCTTGATAAATGGCAACAAAAGCAGCATTGTTTAACATGTTGGTAGCTGTTCTAATAGCCTGAGTAAATTCCAAAGCAGTAGAAGCATCTAAACCTCTGGTAGCATTATCCCAAGCATAAATAGAGCCATTACATGCCAAAGCTTCAACAATAGAAACACGCTTACGCTCACCACCAGAAACACCTCTGATGAAATCGTTACCAACATTAGTGGCATAAGTGTGACGAAGACCAAAAACGGTACACCACAAATCACGCATATTGTTAACGTATTGAGCTCTAGTTAAATTATCAATTCTCTTGTTGGGAGTCTTGGTCTTCAAGGCAAAATCAATAGTTTCCTTAACAGTAATGGTGGGGAAATGATCATCCAACTCAGGGTTGTAAATGACGTAAGGCTTGAAGTGATGAATCATTTCGTGATGAGATAAACCATCATAAGAAAATTCACCGTCAAAGGAAGTCAATTCGCCAGTTTCACCAGTCAAAACCTTCAAAAAAGTAGAACAACCAGCACCTGGTCTACCAAGAACCAAACACATTTCACCAGCTTCCAAAACTCCAGCAAATCCCTTAATGATATCTCTGTGAGGAGTAGTATCCTTTTTAAACAAATTAGGAATAAAATTAGCAGCAGCAAGAATCATTTCGTAAACAGTAGGAGCATAAACAGCATTGATATCCTTGCCACAAGCAACAACATCCTTAAATGCAACACCAGCAGCAGAAGAAGTAATGTTTTCCTCTTCAGACTTTGCATGCAAAAACTGCAAAATAGCTTTCAAATCAAAATCATCATCATTGATTTCAAAATGCTCCATTTCTTTCTTAGTTCTGCGTGAAAGAGTTCTAGCCAAAGTTTGAATTCTTTCAACGGTTTGAGGGTTAGACATAGCATTCTGTAATTGATCAGAATACAATGCTTCGGGACTCTGACCCTCCAAGTCGCTGGATCTCGAGAATGTCTGAGACAATCTGGTTGAAAATCTGGACAAAGGATTTCCAGGCTTATTTTTTTCAGTAAGCTGTTCTGGGTGGTTTTCAGGGTCAAATGGCTGAACTTTTTCAGCATTAGACTCCATTTCGTCTGCGTTTCCTTCAGGCATTTTTAAATGCTATTTAATTTAAAATGTTAGCTTTTTAACAACAAAAAAAATAAAATCCATTTTTAAAAGTTGAGGCGTATAGCTCAAGTTGAGGTTATGAAATATTTCAAGGAGATAAAACTTACGTGAACAAAAATAAATATTTAATTAAAAAATTCTGGAAACCAAAAAAAAAATTTTGGGCAACCTTTAAAAGCGTTTGTGTAATCTTCAAGAAGATTATAATATATTAATTTAATTTAACAAATATTTTGCCGATATTAAAGAAATAATATTGTATAGTTTGTTGGAAAAGAAAAAGTAGGGTTGATGAAGCTATGGGTGTTAGCGACAAGGTAGGATGTGAAAAAACAAAAAAAAAAAAAGACGAGGAATTGTTAGCATATTTATAATTTGTGAAGCAGGAAATATGTGTGTGTTTGGCCGGCGATGTCAAGTTTCAATAAATGTGTATTGAAAATGTAGAATATCTCGGCAGGAAAGTACCGTACTCACCTCTGCGGGAATTGATGGTGTGTATGTTTGTTGTTTGAGTTATTTTAAAGATATACCTATTGTATACATTTTGTTACGCTTTATGGGTTATTAATGTTGTAAACTTATGGTTTGAGTTTGTGGTTGTGGTCGTGAAAGTAGTTGGGATAGAGCGTTGAGGTCGGCATTGGCCATGCCGGCCCCGGCGCCCTGCATAATAGGGACCGGAGCTTATTCAAATAGAGGCTTAAAAATGGTATACCTAAGCCTAAACAACTATTGATCAATTCCAATATCTAAGGTACTAAATACTACCACTTCTCGGTGCATTCTAGGAGGCATCAATCTTCTGTTTTCTAATAATAATAGTAATAGTAATAGTAATAGTAATAGTAATAGTAATAGAGCATCTCCACTTCATCGGTGCCTTCCGTTTTTGTCGACGCCTCGGTGTAGTTCCGTTTACAGTGGGTTTAAAAATATAATTAGCATTTATAGTTGTTGTTATATTTTTTTTATATATATATTTCTTATATTTTTGTTTTCGTTTCAATTAAAAGTTATTTAATGACCTTCAAAGATTGATAGGGTTGATCATTGCGCATAATTTTTCTATCATAAATAAATAGATTTTGTTAGACACATCTAAACGTTGAGATATTTTCTTAGATATTTTCTTTGATAGTGAAGTTGTGAGTTTTTTTGTTTGTTGGCCTAGCATGCCCTATAGGGAAAGCTGGGCAGAGTCCCCAAAATGTAAATTGTTACCGGCACTGACGGATCTATCGGGTTTCTCATTCAATTTTCATTGAACTACCCGATTCTTGAGTGAATAGACATTAGGTATATATTCTTAATTTTTTATGCAATTTTCATCTATTTATTTTTCTGGTGTTCATTTTGAATTTTGAACAACTTTTTGTCTTGAGCCATTTGGGCCTTTTGAATAAATAAGTCTCGCATCTCGATGTGTATTGTTTTGTTTATTATTACTTGGAAACCAGCCGTTGTAAGCGTTTGCCCTATTTGATTTATCCTTTCTACAATTGGTGTCAATTAGGCCTTTTTTGTATTTTTTTTGTTTTTGTTTTGTTTTGATTTGATTTTGTTTCCGCGTTATTTAAATCTGCACGTATGTGTAACACGGCTTTATCATAAGTCTTAATTATTCTACCCTACGCACGTGAGATTACCATCAAAAACCCCTATAATTTGCCAGATGATAAAGGCTTGTTTACTTCCTGTATATTTTCTGGATTTTTGTTGCTATTGGAGTCATGTGATCGGAACCTGTAATTTTCACCGCGGTATTTTCGGGATTCAAGATAAAATTCTGTTATCGATAAATAAATTTGGTTAAGATTTTCTTTCTCTTATTAAGAAGTTCCGCTTTTTAAAAACTATCTGAGAAAAGATTTTTTGATTCCCTCTCTTAAGATCCATATGATCATTGAGCTTCGAAGGAAAATAATAAAAAAAAATTCCCTCATGAGGGACTGATCAGTCTTTAGCAAAAGAAAAATTCTAGGCAGTAAATAGTTGTAGGAAAAAAAAAACAAAGGACATCACTTGGCTTATGGCATAGTTATGGCCCTGAATTCTATTTAAGCCTCATGGAAAACAAATAAACAAAATATCGGAGAGCCTTCGGTCCCTTCTGCAAGTTCTCAAAGTTACGTAAATTGCACACAAATACCCGCTTAAAAAAGCTGTTTCCATTAAAAAAAAAATCATGATTAAAAAGTGATCACTTTTTTTACAAAACCCTAGCCCTGTATTGTTTTCACCCGCTTACCCATTCTAGTCCTCTTTGCTTTCGGTCTCTCGCCGGATCCCCACTTGGTCTCATCGATGCATCAATATTTTTTTAAGTAAATCGTATTTCTTAGATAGACGACATTTCGTACCATAAATAAACTTTAAATCTAAATTAGGAAATTCTTGGCACAGCAAACAAAAAAATACCTGCAATTTGAAAAAAGCATTTTGCTTTCAAAATCACGTTAAAAGAATAAGCTTGGAACGGTTGAACGAAATAATTGAAGAATCGAAATAATGGGCCAAGAACTAATTCAACTTTTCTTTTGTAAACGAGGCCAATTTTTCTTTAATTGTTTTGCATGTTACCTATTAATATTTACCTAATCCGTATGCATGTACCAATATACCAACTATTTAAATTTGTTTTATTTTCTGGGTTGACCGCACAAGTGGAACAAAATCATCTTAAAATCAGAAGAAAAAGTACCCCTCAATTGCTGAAGTAAGTTTTTAGTAAACTTCATAAACACTGTTATGCTGTAGCACCTCAACCCCATTAATTGATCAAGTGATATTTTGATTCCAATAATAAGAAACCAATTAAATAAAAAATGAAATGAAATGAAACCAGTCATTTGTGTATCATTTCGTATGTTAAGATAGTGATTTCATGTCGATTATCTCAGAAAATTCCTTTTTACATCTTAAGCAAGTTCTTTAAACATTTCAATCGTCTTTTTACCTCTTTAGATTTCTATTTAGTGCCTTACATCTGCTACAATTTTTGTTTATTTTTCCAATAAATGAATAGGCCAACTTTGAAAGTTGCTCTTTTACAAGTAAATAGTTTTCTTGTGGGGATTATCACCCGGGGAGCTAGGTCATTTGTTCATAAATACCTAAACATGATATCGAGAAAATTCTAAATAAAAAAAAACTAATTGACAAATTTGGCTTTAAGTAATCACGTGTATATATCCATGCATTAAACTATCATTGATCAAAATTGTTAACATAATAGTAAATCTCCATGGTATTAAGCCATTTAGCATTTTCTTGTTTTTTCACATAGTTAAACCTGTAGAAAAAAAATGAAAAGAGACCCTTACTTTCTTTTTTTTTTTGGTAAGCTTAGAACAATTGTATTCACCATAAAATATAGAATTAATATAATAAACACAAAATGTTACTTTTGCTCCAAAATCTAAACTGGTTTGAGATGTTTTGTTACAAGAGGCAATTTAATCAGAATGATTCCCGTCAATCATTGAACAAAATCAACTTTCAAACTAAATATTCCTTTTTCTTAAAAATTATTGTTATTCAGGTTACTAAAAATCCCTTAGATATATTAAAAGGCTGCTAATATGTTTGATTGGTCCTCCCTGATATTTTTGTATTCAACTTGAATTTGTTCCCGAATAAACCTAGGTTAAAATGATATAATGTTAATTCATATTTGTAACGAATTGCTTAACATTGTTAATTCGTGGATTATCAGTTGGTAAATAATTCATCATCCCTTATTTTTTTATTATTATTTGTTTTTCGCTTTTGTTTATAAATAAATATTATAATTATTATTTAAGCACGGTTGAAATGACCAGCTATAACATAATGTTTACTTTAATAGTAACAAGATTGGTACCACCCATGGATCCAAATTTCAAAGTTCGACTATGATGTTTACATTTTTTATCACACTCCCCTTAATACTTAATTTATAAACTATGTAAAAATTCACAAATTTGTGAATTTTTTTTTGGAGCGTACATTTTATTATTTTGTATTTACACTTGGTTACCAGTTTCACTGTGCCAGAAGTAATCATATTTACCATGCAACATGATAATTACTTAAAAATGATAACAAATTTTTATGAAATCAAGAATATTTCTTAAATTACTACTCAAATAGTTCATTCATATACATAAAAATAGAATAATTTTTAGCTTTATGTTTTTAAAAAAAATTCTAAGTAATTACATGCTTTTAGTTTTAATTTTTGAATTCCTTTGTTTTTCCTTTAACGAATAGTTTTTTTAAATAATGAGGTTTATTATTAACTTAACAAGGTGTGTTATCACCGATATCGATTTGTGGTAACTTTGACTTGAAAAAAGGATTCAAACTATTTAAGTGAATAATTAATCTGAACAAGTACAGTCCATGATAATAGTACTGAATAAATAAACCACTAATCCAAAGATTTTGTGTGGGGAATTGATAATGTTGGCATTGGTGTTAACATTTTTTTCCAACAATACTGGCCTGCTATGTTGACATCTAAAAATGGTCGTAATTATTAAATAAGGCTCAATTTGACTTTTTATGAGTGGTAATGGATTGTTAGATTGTAGAAAAAAAGAATATTTTTTTCAAAGTAGATTAATAGTTTCATAAGAGCTAAATGAGAATTATATGTTTTTGGAAACAAAAAAATTAGAAAAAGAACATGTTAGTATTGGTGTTGACATTTTTTTTCAAAAAATGGTGGCTCGCTACGCTCACATCTTAGCCTAAGGCTCTGCTGTTTAATTATGGGTTAGAATGATTATTGCATTTATGAGAGCTAAAAGAGAACTATATGCTTTCATGGGATAATTTCCATGAATTTTTTGGGGGTTCACCCTAAAAAAATTACCATCTTGGGAATTCTTTGATAATCATCCACACAAACATTACTAAGATTGATTCAATTCTAACTAAAAACCAACACAATCCTGACTAATTTGTCACGTGAAACTTTTCCATTTTCCCACCCATTTATTTTCAAGTGTGATTATACAGGTTGAAGAAAACTAAAGAAAAAGAGAAAAGGCAGGTGAAATTAATAATTAGAGTATGCTTACCCTATAAAAAAAACTGGTCCGAAAAAGTCACGTTTTCGCTTGATTAGTCTTTGCTTTAGGCTAGAAAAAAAAAAGGCAGGATCAAATATAAATTCGAGAACCTAACCTTGATCTCATTTCAAAAATCACCTAATTGTCTCAATCTTGTAGGCCCTTTAACCACAACACAAGATGGGTAGAAAATCAAAAGTTGATAATTTAAATAGATTGATAAAACAATGCTTTGATATTTTATAGGTTTGATATTGCAGATGAATACAGGTAAAGATTCAGGCATCCTGGAAAACCGGTTGAGATTTGTTGGACGTTGTTCTATCTCTTCTTGCAATCACTCTCCATCTTGAAATTAATATACATGAGTATCCAGTGTAAAAACTTCATGATTTTAAAACAGAAGATCAAATAGGTCTTTAATAGCTTCTGTAATTTCCTTATAGATTGTTTTGAATATTGTTTTTAATTCATTTTTGATGACTTGATAAGCTTGGTCATGTCTACGTGAAGAAATATCCATAGTTAACTTGATGAACAAGTAGGGTAATTTTACCCATTTTTTTTCTTTATAGAACAATACAAAATTTTCAGGCAGGCTTATTTGTTTAGCTAAGAATAATTTCGTTTCTGGCTTCTGTTTCGTGCTGGCTTCTGTTTCCTATTTCAGCGAAATAATATTTTTCGGGCCAGTTTTTTTTATAGGGTAAGCATACTCTATTATATGTAATTACAATTATAATTAAGTATTACTGCTATTTACCCGTGCTACTGCTATTCGCAATTATGTAGTAGGGCTATTGGCAATTATAAATATACAAAAAAAACATAAAGCTAAGATAAGGCTCAGGCTCAGAATGGGGAGCAAAGGCTTCTTTAAAAAATTCTGAACAATTAATGACAGTTCGATCATCAGTAGAATCAGATAGCCAAATAAGTTTATTACATTAGTGACACGAGAAAGCGTGACATACATTTAACCATGAGTAAAAACCGAAGATAATAAGTCAAACCAACTTTAATGTTAAATGGTAAGGCAAAATTAAAACGTCTAAATAGCTAATGTACCATTATTCTACGGAAATTCCGTAATCTAAAATGTGCCTATTACCTAATGCATCAATGAAGTTAGAAAGTTACACTAAATAATTTTGCTTAGTTAAACTGAATCCAACGGGTTATTACGACTTTACTTAAAATAATTATCAAATTCCAAAAAATAGGATCAACTTAGATTTGTTTGTTTGTTCAGTTGGTTTTTATTCAAAGGGTAAATTTTTCATTCTCAATATATAAATTTCTGTTTTCATAAGAAACTTTTAATTCAATTTCAACATTACATCTCCTACAGCGCGAAAATATAACTTTTATTTAAAATCTTGATTTTGTTTATCTGTGAAATAGATAAATATGATAGATTTTATTATACAGTAATAGTATTATATAAATTGATAGGTTATGTGGTTTCTTTTAAAACAAGTTCAAAGGGCATCTCAAGTCTTAAATCTAAAGAAATTTGGTTATTGTCGGAGTATAGTTACTGAAACCCGCGGACAACCAAGAATCATTTACATGTGCTTCAGTAACCAACTCCAATTATTATAAATTATATATATCTTAGATAATTCCCTATATTCTTCCAAATCCTCACCGATTCTCCATGAATTGCTTCACATTTATTGAAAATAAATAAAACTTTGTTTATAATTTAATTAGTATTAATGTAATTAACTTTTTAAGATTAATTAAAAATTTTTATTTTCGCTCTCTTTTTATGACAAAATACAAAAATCGCCTATATAAATAGATTTATATTCTTTTACCTTGGGATACCTGTCATTTTATTTTTGATATATTAATACAACACAATAATACTTAAAGTATTAATCATATCTCTTGACAATAAAAAATGAGGGTCTTTAACTATATTTTCTTTTACCCTTATTTATTTGTAATATTTTCATAATATATATTGAAACTACTGCATCATAGATCTAAACTTACGATTCATTACTTTGTTTGTTCAAATTTGGCTATGCTTACTTAGTAACTAAGTTATTATTTGGCTTTTGAATTACTAAGCCACTCTGAAGCGTGTGACATAATTTTTTTATATGTCAGACCTTCATACACTCACAATTAAATTTAGAACATCATTCAGCTTAACAATTATCTTTCACTAATATTCAATAAGTTTTAGTAAAAAGACAATAAAAAATCTAATGTCGATATCCAGCGATGCTTTACAAAAGGTAAATTAAAATTTATTTGCCTATATTTATTGGTTTCTAACGTAGATAGACACTTGGGGAGATGCAGCTAAGAGCTATAACTGTATCGAAGGAACTCCAGACTCTTAGCATTCAAGAAGCATCTCTTATTCGCCGCAAAAGACTTTCGGAAGCAACTGAAAATCAACTTAAGGAGTTAACGCAATATTCGACAAACTCTACAGAGAGACCTATTTGGAAAGGAGTAGGAAAGATGTTTTTGTCTATTCCATTAAACCAACAATTGGACGCCATGAAAAATGAGCGTTTAGAATACCAAGAACAATTAAAAGCGTTTGAAAAAAAACGTTTGTATTTGGATACTACATACAAAAATGTGATAAACGCATTGGATGAATTGAACGTATCAAATTGATTTAATGAAAAAAAATCTTTTCAAATAACACATCTGTATTTTTTTATTTAAACAGCGCTATAGCCGCCTCTACTATTCCCTGCAGAGAAAGTTCCTGCTATCTTTCGAATTACATCACGTATAAGGAATGGAAGATCTCGCAAAAGATCAGCATGTGGCAAAATATCAACGCCTGATAATCCATATCTATTATAGTTAATCCAAGATCCAGCAATAATATATGTTGCTGAACCCAAAACTCCAATGATAAATAACCAGGTGAACCATCCCCAAGATTTACTTTCATCATTATCAGAATTCTTATCACTATCATCATCGCCCTTATTGTTGTCATCTTTGTTGTCACCCTTGTGATCACCATTTCCTGGTTCTGTAATAGCATTTTCGCAGGCATATTTTGTCGTCCAGGTTAAGCGAAGAGAGTTGAGATCCCAGGAGACGTACTTTGGTAAACTTGAGATATCATTTTTACCATCAGAAGCGGGACAAATAAACTCAATAATTCCTTGAAGTTGGGTTGATTCACCCCATGAACTACCTTTTAATGAAACACGTAATCCCTTTGATTTCTCACTGTTTTCTTCCTTGATAAGTTCAATTCTTGCACCAGTTTGTTTTCCGTCAAAATCACCAGCAACAGGTATAATAGAAACCAAAAGAGGATCACTACCAGGAAGCATCACTCTTTGAATACCGCAAACTACAAAGCGTTAATAAAAAATAATAAAAAATAATAAAAAATAATAAAAAATAATAAAAAATAATAAAAAATAATAAAAAATAATAAAAAATAATAAAAAATAATAAAAAATAATAAAAA
Source organism: Magnusiomyces paraingens (assembly GCF_902498895.1). Taxonomy (NCBI): domain Eukaryota; kingdom Fungi; phylum Ascomycota; class Dipodascomycetes; order Dipodascales; family Dipodascaceae; genus Magnusiomyces; species Magnusiomyces paraingens. Next base: position 31,412 of record NW_022474071.1, read on the forward strand.
AAACCAACAATATTACCGATAACTTACTTTGAGATCCATCGGGACATTCAGAAGAAAAAGGAAGTTTGTCATTTTCGCGAATGATAGAAGCACATGGATCAAACAGCCATGTAAAGTCGTTGGTTGACGGGGGTGTAGAAATAGTGCTATTAATTTGATATGTTCCTTGTAGAGGGGCCAGATTAAAAGACACACCATCTACATGAATATCACAGTTTAAAGTAGCAAGAACTACTTGTGATGTGATCGCCAATAAAAGCAGTATATATTCTATATATGATGTGAATCCGTTTGTTTTCTTCATCTGTGTATTTGCTTTGAGATTTTGTGGCGGTTATCCAAGTTGCGGAATAGGCGAAAATTTAAAAGTAGTTACATTTGGGTTTTATTTTCATTATGAATTGTAACATTTTTTGTACCATACTTCACATAAATTTCTAACTAAACATCTAAATATCCATAACACATTAATTAACAACAAAAGTATATATATTCATATATCTTCTCAAATTTTTTAGTTTCCTGATCGGAGATATCTTCCAATTACTATACAATGATCTCTTTCGTAGGGCTCGAGTGTTAACTGTTCTAAAGGCTTAATTCTTTCTTCACGAAGTTTCTGAACTTCCCGTGCAAAGACAGTTTCCGCATCAACAGTTGAGTCAATACAGTTGGCCTTGATAGAAATAATAACGCTTCCCTTGTCTTTCAAAAACAAGTGTGAGTTTAAAGCAATAATTCTTGCTTGATCGGGCTGAGCAACGTCGGCAAAAACTGCATCAACCATCCCAACCAGCATGCGATATTTCTGAGGATGTCTGGCGTCCTCAATAATAGGAATAACATTTGGTCTCTTTTGAGCCATAGAAATAAGATCACGACCAGATCTTGGAGAAAACTCAACTGCATAAACAACACCTTCAGGGCCGACAACATCAGATACGTGAGAAACAGATGTGCCGGATGCAGCACCTAGGTAAAGAACCTTCTTCCCTGGTGCAATGCCAAATTCATCAATACCACCCAGAATACCGGCAGCTAACTTTGATCTAAAAGGATTCCAAACTCTGTACTCTGTCTTGGTAGGCGCTGAACCATCTGACTTATCACCGCTTTCCACTGTAATTCTCTTTTCACCATAAACACTTTCACCGGGAGCCATATTTTTAGTAACTAATAAATCTTCTTTTCCTCGAGCAATGAAAACACCGGCATGTCGATGAGGTTCAACAATAACTTTGGCGCCACCTTTGGCACCACCAGCCCCAAACTTTCCACCACGGCCACCGCGAGCACCACCACGACCACCACGGCCACCAGCCCCACCGCGGGAACCACCACGGCCACCACGAGCACCGCCACGAGGGCCACCGCGACTAGAAGCGCCGCCTCGGGGGCCACCGCGACCGCCACCTCGGGGACCGCCTCTTCCTCTTCCTTGATTAAATGCCATTTTTTTTAGTGTTTTTAGGAATATGAACAGGTCGTAGATATATCCAGTAAAAAAATGGAGTTATTGGTTAACGGTAAAGTCTTTAAAAAAAATCAAGGACTTAGTGAAAAAAAATCTAGAAAATTTTTTCCCTCTTACCCTACCTCAATTTTATTTTTGCTTAAGCTTATATAATTTTTTTTAGTTTTAAGTGCCAAGGTGCAGAAAAAATTATGATTATTTGGCTTGGGTTCGAAGCAGAAAATTCATCTTAAAAAAAAAGAAAAATAAAATAATTAAGAATTATTATTAATTAATTCAAATATTTTACTTTAATAAATTAGAAAATTAAATTAGTTATTTTTCAAAATATGTATATTTATTAATAAATATGACAGATATATTATTAATTTTATATATTAAGGGCTAATATTATTGAAAATAATTAGGGCAAAATGTATACATCTATAAGTAGAAATAAAAGTCACATAGTTTTCTAGTGAGTGTATCAGCCATTTTGTTACAGCGTAACTATATCTTGTAATATTACGATTAAGGTTCTTGGAACATATCTGAAAAAAATTTTGGAAGAAAAAAAAAAATTTGAGTGTTATTCTCACCTTCTGTCCCTCCCCCCTTCGACCACCTACCTGACAGCACAAATCCACGTCGGCTCAATGACTCGCTACGCTGCTACTTCTATTGACGCTTCCAACAGCGCTTCTTCCAGAGGTTCTTACCTTCGTGTTTCTTTTAAGAACACGCGCGAGACTGCCCAGGCTGTTAGCGGCTGGCAAGCCAACAAGGCTCTTCAGTACCTTGAGGCTGTCTCCGATAAGAAGCGTGCTATTCCTTTCCGCCGTTTCAATGGTAGCATTGGTCGCACCGCCCAGGGAAAGGAATTTGGTGTTACCAAGGCTAGATGGCCTGTCAAGTCTTGCAAGTTTGTTTCTGACTTGATTAAGAATGCTCTGGCCAATGCTGAGGCTAAGGGCCTTGATGCCTCTACTCTTTACATTAAGCACATTCAGGTTAACCAGGCTCCTAAGGTCCGTCGCCGCACTTACCGTGCTCACGGTCGCATCAATGCCTACAAGAGCTCTCCTTCCCACATTGAGATTATTCTTGCTCCTGAGGCTGAGTCTGTTCCTGCTGCTGAGGAAGACAAGCAAGTTGCTACTGCTTAAGTAAACGTTATGACCCTATATAAAAAATGCTAATGTTGAACAAAAAAATTCTTTATTAAAAACTGAATTCGTATAAATGTCTGGTAAAGATCTGTAGCATATTTTCATTACGTCACTTAAACTATACAAAATCTTGGATTATCTAGGTTTCAAATAGACATTTTTGTTTATAAGGTTGAAGAGTCATCAATTACTGGATTATTTGCTGGTATAAACTCATTGCCATGCCATGTCAAGCCATACATCAAAATACTCATAACCATCAAATGTAATGCAACACAATATCCAGCAAACAGATTCCTCGATGTTCTATTAACCAAAATAGTTCTAGTAAGGGAATAAAGCGCACGTTCTGCAGGCCCCATTTTTGATAGTGCTCTTTCACTTTCCCGTCCTTTAAACTGTTGAAATGGAGAAATACCTTCCTCATACATGTCACGATAACTTTCCTCAGCACGGGTCCATTTTGTTTTAGAACTGTTGTTGCCTGTTGATCTTTTATATGATGAAGCATAACGAGCCTTTTCATATAATTCAACATTATCGCGTTTAACTGAATCAAGCTCCTTTTTCAACTGAGAAATTGTAGCCCAACATTTTTTCAAATCTTCTTCTAATTCGGAGTTTCTAGCTCGAAACCTATCTCTCTGTTGAGTGATAATGGGTAGAATAGAGTAGTCAGGAGAAGGGGGAGATTGCATTGCCATTTCATTGGGTTCATATCCACCAACTATTGAAACAGTCGGAGATAACCTGCCTGATCTTTTTATTGATGTTGAATTATTTCCTATAACTGATCTCCCCCACCCACTAACGACTGACATGGCTGGTCCAGATGTAGATCCATATTTGGAAAATGTATCGTTAGTTTGGGCTAAATCTTCTTCAAGTTTGATGCTCAGTTGTTTCAAATGTGAATTTTCTTTTAAACAGCCGGTCAAACGAGTCTGTAATTGAGAAACTTCATTTTCAAGGGAAATCTTTAAGACTCTCATTTGAGTTATTTCATTGACAAGTTTTTTATTTCGGGTATGCATCATTCGTTCCAAAGACTGTGAATTTTTTGCATGTTCACTTCCTTCAATATTTTCGGCAAATTCATAGTCCTCATCATCCTTGAATTTATCAGTAGCGTCTTTAAATGAGTGAATTATTTCCTTCTTTTTAAAGTCATCACTTTCTTCATCAAATTCCATGCTTTTTAAAATCTCGAGTTCTCGTTTTATACTTTCGTAATCCTGCATTGAATCAATCTTTTGTTTCAACAAATTATTTTCTGATAGTTCCTTTTCAATATCCCTTGATAACGAGTCAATTTTTTTTTGAAAAGAAGACTTAGATTGAGCAATTGATTTTCTTGAAGTATCCAATTGTGCAGCCAAAATTGAATTGCTACGTTCCAAATCAGAAATATGACTTTCAAGTTCTCGTATTTTTTCCACATTTTGAGTACCTGAGCGAACAGTTTCAAGCTCTGAGCGCAGTTCCACATTCCTTTTTTCTGTTTCAAGTACTCTTTTGTTTGCACGCTCCAAGTCACTAGCAACTAACTCTAATTCAGCTATTCTCCCTGTAGACTTCGAAGTATTTTTATCAGTTATCGAATCTGCTAAATGACCTTGAGACTTGGCAGATAATCTTGCTTGAAGAACTTCAGTATTGGATCTGAGCTCTTTTATTTGTTCCCTTGCTTCTTGTACTTGTATTTGAAGATCGTTTTCTCTTTCTTTCCAATGTCGTTCTTTTTCATCAAATATAGCCTTTAATTCGGATTCTTTTGCTAAAACCTTAGTGTTTAAAAGTTCGACTGATTTCACTTCTAAATCTTTAAGCTTTGTTTTAATTTGCTCATAATCTGCACATTTATTAAGTTTCTCAACCAACATTGAATTTTCATCACTTAGTTTAACTACATCCGATGCAGCTAATACAGAATCAACAGATGCTTCTAAAAGAGGCACTGGATCAGGCGCTTCAGCAATAAGTTTATACAAATTCATAAAGCTAGATTCTGCAAATTTGCTTCTTTGAGTTAGATTGTCTATTTCAGCTTGATACAACTTCAGAAGACTTTTAATCTCTGTAAGTTTCACTTCATCAGAAAGTTTTCTAAAAGTTTTGGTGCGCAACGCCAACTCTTTTCGTGTAATAATAGAATTTTTTTGCAATTGGAGAATTTCAACACCCTCATCATCCAATTTCCTTTGTAATTGAGAAAGTGCAATTTTTGACCATGTTGATAATGCAAATTCGAAAGGTGTGGTGTGGGGATTAACTTTTTTATCATCTGGAATAGACAGATTGATATTTTCAACGATACTTTCTTCTGTTGCTGAAGCAGATGACTGAAGAGAGGTTTCCTGTGTACCTTGAATAGCTGGCGGTGATTCCTTATTATCTTCGGACATATGTGACTCCATTTCTATGTAGATGTGTTTTTCCTTTCTGTGCAATAAATTAAAGGGATTAATTAGTTCGAATATATGTATTTAGTATATATTTAAATTCGTTACGTTGTCAAAAGGAATATGAATGGGTTAGGGCTAGAAATTATGATACGACATGTGACAAATAATAAATGTGTATGCTTATGAATAAATGTTTTCAAATCGTAAAAGACTTCAAGTTAAAAAAATTATGTAATGAGTGTAATTGTTTTAAGTATATTATTCATGGCATATGCCATTAAAAGATCTCGTTAAGAGTGTTGCTTTTTAGCACATAATTACTGTTCATGGAAATGTACGCCAAAATAGCATTAATTATTTTAAAGTGGCATGGCGCTTTTGTGTTTAATGTGTTCAATGTGTTTATGTGGAGGAGGCCAGACACTTGATTAGGATGTTTCTGGCCTCTTTGACGTCTCTGTCAACAGAGACTTTACACAAGTCACTTTGGTATTCATGTCCACTCAGAGACAGCTTGGGTTTCACTGTCCCGTAACAAGTGCATGTCTTACTGATGTACTTTTCATTCATCTCAGAAAGTCTTGTCTCCGTCAATTGGCATTTGAATAAAAAGCACCGGAAAAACGAGTATTGCGAAATCACCACCAACTTACCATTTCCACTAGCCGTTTTTTGTATTTTTTTGTATTTTTTTCACATTGAATAAACCAAATATTATAAATTTTATAATAAAAACCCACAATCTTTTCAGGCAATACTTATACTTAAAATTATTTCTCAACGTCTTGTACTTACAAACCAGGGCTTTTTTTTTTAAACAGACATTAAACTTTTTGTTTTCATTTGACGCTCAAGCATTTTTACAAGCTCTGCTATTGTATCATGCACTTTGTTCGCAAAATTCAAACTATCTAACCAGCTCCGAACTTCACTTTTTCCTCTAACATATGATAATATAAAAGTCTTTCAAAACACTGAGAAACTTGAGATTATTTGGGGTCTTTTGAGTCAGAATCTGACTAGTAGAAATTTAGAGCTTTGTAAATTGTAGAGATGATTCAAGGAGGAAGCCCCACCTTCAAAAGCAACCATATACCCCCTCCCCTGTCGGTGATACCAAAAGATACATACATAGGAGAGCCTATCTTGCAGTTATGGTTTCAGAGTAGAAAATGTTGATTTAGGATGTAACACGACATCACTTGTAATAAGCCAAAATGATGGCTGTACGGATTTCTTTAGTTCATTGATACCACGGCCAAGAATGTTGCAATTGTTAAGAAGGTGGTTGGCCCTTTTTTTTTTTTTTAGATTACTCTTTACACTAATTAGTGCATTCATCTTAGATGGAGGATTAAAGCAGTTTTTGATATGGGCTATTTTTTTTCTTTTACCTTATTTTTATTTGATTTAATTAAGGTTCTAAAAATCTTACAAAATATTGCATGAGACATTCCAGTTTTATGGGTTCATCTAAAACCCACACGACAAAAAGCATGTTATATATTTAAACTGTTGAATCTAACAAATGATTTTATCCTCATCTTCAGCAATAGTTTCAAATTTTTTTTCCCCCCAAAAAACCAAGCTATATTTTTACCTGAGATAGAGAAGAAGATAACTTAATACGCTACTTTAATTAAATTTTCTAAACTGACAAATTTTTAGGCCATGGACATTACTTCGATTTTAAATAAAAACGAGAATGAAACTGTAGGGGTTACACCAGACTTTTTCAAAATTTCAAATCAAAAATCAAAAAGGGCAAAAATTTCAATTACTAAAAATACAGTGTCTTCTTTCTTATCAAAGCCAGAATTAACCCAAGATTGTTCACCAAATATCTCACCTTTATTTCCACTAAAATCTTCTCGTTTACAATCTTCGGAGCCATCTCCATTTATTTTAGAAACATCTGAAAATAGCTTCAAAACAAATGCTACCTTGAAAAATAATTCATTTGAAAGAAATGATATTTATTTAGATAAATACATTCATAAAGAGTCATTACTATTAGAGGATACGACATGTTCGTTTTCACTTTCACCCAATACATTATCGTTACAAAATAATATTCCTGTTTCTTTAAACGAAATGACAATTTCCCATAAACCATTTTACAGTTGCAAACCATTTATAGAAAGGGAAAATCTCATTACATATTCTGACAGGAATGTCGCTTTATCTGATACCTTACAGAGTTATATGCATGAGAATCCAAATCCAATCTTTTCAAGTGATCTAAGTCCTAATTTATTGAATGATCGAATTATTCACAATAATCAAAAACATAACGAGAAGGAAAAGCGAAAAAAAGAAGAAGAGATTCTAAGTAAAATTAAACAACAAGAATATCTAGAGAAAAAACAAAAAAAACAGGCAAATAATAATATGGAGGAATCAAACTCGATTAATTTACTGAATAATCAAAACAAATACGGATTTAAAAGATTAGAACAAGATAATACAATAAATAAAAAAAAAGGCACTGCATTAAGCCTAGAAAAACATTCGGAGGTGAAGCTTGAAATAAATCTAAAGAAAACAAAGGTTGAACAGCGTTCATTACTGAAAATTAAGGATAATTCACAGAAAATGTCACGAAAAATATTTCAAAAGGATTTAACCAGTAATATAAAAAATAATCTAGGATTAATAAAAGAAAAAAATTATCTAGAAGAAAATCAGGAAACCAAAAACAAAGATGAAGAGAAAACTCAGCAAGAGGATCAGGAGTCGAACCAGGAAACAAACCAAGAAGATGGACATATGGGTGGAGAAGAACGGGAACAACCAAATAAAACAAATAAAGCGAATGGTAAAGGAGGTGACAGAAAAGAAAAAAGACAGACACCTGATAAGCAGGAACACGATGGAGATGAAGAAAAATATGAGTTACAGACTTTACAATCTAAACTTTTTTCTTGTATGACATGCTCCAAACAATTTACCAGACGTTCTGATTTGGTTAGACATGAAAGAATACATACAGGGGACCGACCAAACGTTTGTGGAATATGTGGAAAACAATTTATTCAACGTTCTGCCCTTACAGTTCACATGAGGGTTCATACTGGAGAAAAACCCCATAAATGCGATGTATGTGACAAGGCTTTTGGTGATTCTTCTTCACTTGCACGTCATCGTCGAGTTCACATAGCGGGGAAATGTAGCCCACCTTTTTAAATATAAGTGATGTTTAGTTGAATTATTTAAGTAATGTTGATAAGCTTAATAATAATAATAACTTATAACTAATTAGGTAATTATTTATCCACGTTGCAGTGCAAAGAAATCCTCAAGCCCCTTGATTGACTATTTTGTAATTCATAACTCGAGTTTTGATATACTTCTTTGCTAATCGTATTAAGGAAAGAATCAAAATTAAGGATACTGGTATTATGATATCTTTGCTAAGACAAAATTTTTGGATTATAGTCCCATTGATATCTATAGCTGTGGCGTTTTTTAGTCACAAAACAGGTGAGTGGATTTATTTGTTATTTGTTATTTGTTATTTTAAATTTTTCTAATTTTTCTAATTTATGATTTATTCTGATTTGTAATGTTATTCTTTAGAGACAGATTCTTGTGCTGATATAGCGTTATCAGGATATTGGTTACAAGATCATCAAAAGCTCAGTAATTGGCAGGCACCTAATTGCATTCTTCAGCATTATACGTCCAAAGATACTTCAAAATGTTTAACAAATAAAAAAGTTGTTTTTATTGGTGATTCAACGGCCCAGAAAACCTTTTATGGCTCGATTAGAGCTATGAATAGCACTTTGGGAACCGAAACAACCGAAACAAATGAAACAAATGAAAAGTTTTTGTTTAGTGACTCCTCCTTTGAGTTTATATTCGATCCATTTTTAACTGCTGATGGATTGGATTTTTTTAAAAATACCCAAAATAACGAGAATACTGCTTTTGTTTATATTTCCTTCGGTCTTGAATATGCACAGAAATTTCCTGATAAATATCAAAGCGAATTCCAAAAGGCTGTAAAAGACCTTGCATCTGTTCTTGAAAAAAATGATGTTAAAGTGTTTATTGCACCTGTATTTACCCCATTTTTTGAAAAGCTTTCTGGTAAAAGTAGTGAAGACTTTAGTACTGTGAGACTTGAAACTCTAAATAATATCCTGATTAATGCTTTTCCAACATCTAATAATATTTTAATTACTCAAGTTTTTAATTTGTTAGCTGAGGGTCGAGGCGATTATTATGACAAAGAAGGCGTCCATTATATTGACCAGATTTATAATCTTCAGGCTGATATTTTGTATAATATGGTTTGTAATACTAAAGTTTCGACTTCTTATCCTTTTGCCAAAACTTGCTGTTTAAACTACCCTAAACCAGCTGGAACTTATCTTTTTGTTTTTTTGCTAACAGTAGCATTTATTCCAGTAATTATGATCGGAAACTACTTATTAAAAGGCTGGGGATCAAAGGTGTCAAATGGAAACCCCAAAGCCAAAATAACTTGGCAAAACGTCCAAGGAGCTTTTATGATTTTTTCCCTTTGCTTAGCGTATGGTTTTTTTTGTGACCGTACACAGATTTTTTCTAAAGGAAACAAAAATTTTAAGTGGAGCGAATTTTCTGGATTATGTATAATATCGTTACTTTTTGGTTCCTTTACCTCAATCAAAATTGCCAATCCAAAAAACGCAACATTTTTAAATCGATTTCAAACAGATGAATGGAAAGGATGGATGCAGATTGCTATTTTAATATACCACATTACTGGGGGATCAAAGGTATTACCAATATATAAGGCAATCAGAGTTATGGTTGCTTCATATTTATTTATGACAGGTTATGGCCATACTGTATTTTTTACCAAGAAAGCAGATTTTGGTCTTAAAAGAGTAGTTTCTGTTCTTTGCCGTCTTAATATGCTAACTATTTTTTTGGCTTATGTTATGAATACTGATTACTTATTTTACTATTTTTCTCCATTAGTAACTTTTTGGTTTGGAATAGTATGGTTAACATACAGAATCTTTCCCCAATACAATATTGGCCTAAAATCGTCTTTGATAAAAGTAACTATTTCTGGGATTTTTGTCTATTTTTTCATTTCGATTCCTGGCCCATTGGAAGCAATATTTTGGGTACTGGAGAAATTGGCCCGTATTTCATGGAACTTAAGAGAATGGAGATTCAGGGTTATGCTCGATATTTGGGCTGTTCATGCCGGTATGATAACTTCTATTCTAGTTAATAATGACGAACTTCATGATTTTCGCAGCAAACTGTTAAAATTTCGACATTTGGGCCTAGTAATTGGATCAGTTCTTTTGGTTAGTTACTGGGTTTTAAGTGGAAGATATGAGGAAAAAACAGAATACAACAAAGTAAACAAATACCTTAGTATTCTTCCTATCATCGGGTTTGTTCTTGTTCGTAACACCCCTTCTTTAATAAACTTTTATTCTAGAGGATTTGCTTGGTTTGGAAAAGTTTCCTTAGAAACTTTTATTCTCCAATTTCATATTTGGATGGCTGCTGACACCAAAGGGATTCTATATATGATTGATATGGGGCTGCATAATAACAAGTACAATACTACGAATTCATACATCGAACTAGTCCATTCGTATGAGATTCGCCACTTTGTCAACTTTTTTTTCATTTCAGTGCCCTTTCTTCTTCTTTCAGAAAGAGTTTCATATGCTTCAGGAATTCTAACTTCATTTTTTATCAATCCTAAAGACGTATTTGAGTTAGAGTCCAGTGAAAATTCAAATACGATAGCAGAACCTATTCCATTGAACAATTTGGCTGAAGAACGGTTGGAGGATAAAGAAAGTGTTATTGGGCTTGATAACATACATGCGACATCTTATAGCAATTCTACATTTGTCCGTTTACTTCAAAAGCTTTGGGTGGTACTTTCGGCATTATTACTAAATCTTAAGTTTCGTCTTGTTTTTATACTTTCGATACTGCTGATTATAAACTTACTCTGGTAAATATGTGATATAATATGTAACTTTATTATTAAACTTTCAGTAACATGGATTAAAACAGGGTAAGTTGATGTAACTACTTTACTTATTGTTTTAATTATATTCCTGAGTTTATTTCAGTTTACTTACTTGTTGAGCTTATTTAAAACATTTAATTTTAAGCAATATTCTAAATTTTAAACATTCATTTATTTTTCATTCAGAGGATATAATTTAAACATTGATGTCATTTTCTGAAAACGAAGAGCCTCCAGAGCTTTTTGATAGCTCACAGTTTTCACTTGATAAATCTTATAATCCAAAAGAAGACCTTGTTGAAAATCAAGTAAGTAATCAATGATAAGAAATTATTTTTCGAGTGAACTAAAAAAAAAAATAGTCAAAAGTACCTGTTACAATTATTACTGGGTACCTTGGCAGTGGGAAATCGTATGCAAAATTACTATTATTGATATTCGAAATTGTTAAATTGTTAAAATTTAAAATTGACATCTTAAAACTAGAACATTATTGAATTTTTTAACAACTCAAAAAGAGAAAAAAATTGCTATTATATTAAACGGTGAGTAAAATTCCAGGCTTAAATAATTTTTAACGTAGAAGAAAATCTTTATTAACTTGTTTTTCAATCGACTTTTATTTTAGAGTTTGGAGATTGTAAGTATATTTATAACCGTGCTATTATTGTTGATACTAATAGTTTGTTACAGCTGTTGATATTGAGCGATCATTGGTTGTAAAAGACGGGGAACATGAATTTGAAGAATGGCTTGAACTCAATAATGGATGTCTATGTTGTACAGTTAAAGATAATGGAGTTCAGGCAATAGAAAATCTCATGAAAAGGAAAGGTAAATTTGATTATATTTTACTTGAAACAAGCGGTGTAGCAGATCCAGGTCCTATAGCGAATATTTTTTGGTTGGATGATGGTTTAGCTTCAGAATTATATTTGGACGGAATTGTTACTGTTTTAGATGCGGAAAATATTCTTAAATCATTGGATGATGTTAATGAAAATGATGGGATATCGACAGCGCACGTTCAAATTGCTTTGGCAGATGTGATAGTTCTTAACAAAATCGATCGTATAAAATCCAATGAAAAATTAGATAATATACACAAACGTGTTGAAGGAATTAATTCTGTTGCTAAAATATATGATACCAAATTTTCAAATGTTCCATTAGATGTGATTTTTGATATTCGCTCCTATGATTCTAATAATACATATATCGAAAAAAGCTTTCATTCACATGGATGGCATGATAAGGTATGTTTTCAAACATTTTAAGAAGTTTAAAAATAAAAACTAAATGAAAAATATTTAGAGGATAACGACCGTTGCAGTATCTTTTCCTAAGTTGAATGCAAAAGAATTAACTGCTTTTGAAAACTGGATACAACTTGTTCTTTGGGAGGGTAAATTAAAAGAGTCAAATGTTGAAATTCATAGATCGAAAGGGAGACTCGTTACGTTAGATGACAAGGTTTTTATTTTACAAGGTGTTCGACAAACTTATGAATTAGTTCCTGTTTTTTCTAAAGCGACCGAAGAATGGAGACTTTCTAAATTTCCTTCCAAGTTAATTTTTATAGGAAAGAACCTTTCAAGGTCACTTTTGCGAAATGAGTTATCGAAAGTGCTTAAACTAAAAAGTGAAGAGATATTATAAACATATTAACTATTAATCCTTTATAAGCATACTTATTATGCTTGTAATAAATATATAAAATAAAAATAAAACTTTCAAACTAGACCCCTCTCCCTGAAACAACAATATCATCATTGGTTTTTATTCTCTTTTTCTTTTGCAAAGATTCTTTTTCTTCTTCAAAGCTCCATTCTTTGGCAGTCAAACAAAATTTTTCGGGTGGCAATCGAAGACCCCATTGCTCATGAATTATTGGTAAGGGTCTTCTGTTTTTTTCTTGTGCCAACTCTAATAACATTTCTTTTGGAGGGGCAGGCTTAAATTGATAATTGAGACGAGCTGCAATGGCTAATCTGACATCTTCTGTAGTAAGGGGTTTCTGAGCTGGACCTAGGCCGGCAGGGGTAATGGAAGAATGGGCGTGATCATTATAAATAAGTGCATCTTGTAAGATTCCATGTGTGAATCTGTAAGCAAAATCCATCAATTGAAGAGGAACTCTATCCTCGTATGATGTTACACCCATTGATGCCAATATTAAATGCAAAAGTCTAACATCTCGTGGAATAACAGATGGCAAATCTTCTTTCGATGATTTCAAGGGATCTCCACTGTTTATGTTTTGCTCGTTTCTTTGGCGTATGCCATTCTCTCTGTTATCTGTAAGTACACCATTAACTTCTTGAGATTTAATCTTAGAGTCGACTAAAACATTTCCATTACTTATATCTTTAGATTTATTTGCAAGTTCTTCAAGATGCCCAATTATTTGCTTCTTTGATTCTTCCATAATGAATAGAGATGTGGAAGAAAAGAAATTCATTATTTAATAGGTTACGGATATGAAGCTGGAATTTCTTATTAACTAAGTGTCTTTTTTCTCGAGGTTAGGGTTTTAATTTCCCTTCCCCCCCATACTTTACCATAGTTTGTCATTAGGCTTTTTTGACAAATATAATAGAGTGACACTTGAATATCGTGTAATAAAAAGCTGCCTTACTTTTCCGAAAATCAACACATCCTTTGTTTTTTATTATTATTTATTTTACAAAGACTTAAATACGGAAACCCTATCAATTTCTTTTGTTTATTTAAGACGCAATATTTTTCTAAAAATGAAAATTTTTTTTTCTATCGCCACCCTGATTCCCACTGCTCTTTTAGTTTTCATGTCCTTACTTAGAGGAGTTGATGCTGAAGATTCCCCTAAAATAACCAATAAAGTTTATTTAGATATTGAACAGGATAATGTACTTCTTGGGAGAATTGTGATTGGCTTGTACGGAGATGTCGTTCCTAAAACTGTTGAAAACTTCCGTGCTCTTGTCACTAAGGAAAAGGGATATGGATATGAGGGATCTATTTTTCATCGTGTCATTAAACAATTTATGATACAAGGTGGTGATTTTACTGAGGGCAATGGAACTGGTGGAAAATCTATTTATGGTCCAAAATTTCCAGATGAAAATTTTTCTGTGAAACATAGTGCTTGGAAGCTTTCTATGGCAAACAGCGGCCCTAATTCAAATGGAAGTCAATTTTTTATTACTACTGTTTCGACACCCTGGCTTGATGGAAAACATGTTGTTTTTGGAGAAGTTTTAGAGGGTTTTGATGTGGTGAAAAAAATTGAAAACACACGAACATCTTGGGGTGATAAGCCTGTTAAAGCCGTTAAGATAGCCAAATGTGGAGAAATCTCTACGGAAAAGCCGATTTCAAATGAAAAAGAAAAGAACCAGGATCTATGACTAGTATATTTTTCATTATTATTGTCAGGTTATTGAAATCAATTCAAATCATATATTATGTATGTAACAATCTTGGCTGAAAAGATGTGCCTAATAAACTTGATATATAAGGTTTATGATTATCCCTTGAATAAAAACAAACAAAACGAAAACTTTTTTTTTGACTTCGAAATTATAAAATTTCAAAACTTAAACACGATCTTTTATTTTCAAATACACTAATATATGTTTGATGCTTATAAGCATAGTAAACTTATCTAACTGCAATTACGACTATTTTGTTAAGGCAAATAAAGCTTTTGATAATTATAACAAAAAATATTTATTGAAGGAATAATTTGCTTTAGTAAACATTGTTCAATACGTCAATTGGAAACCTTGTTAAGCCTATCCTAATTAGGATACAAAAAATTGGTAGTTGTCACACCACAACAAAATTTGTCACAATATTTTGAATACCACCTCTTTTTTTTTATGTAAGATTAAAAATCACACAACGCACCAAGAACGAAGAAAACATACAAAACAAGTGCCCGCTCTGTGAAGCGGAACCGGAAACCCCCAAACACATACTCACAGCATGCCCATGCTATGACTTCATCCCAACTTCCCTTCGCACTGGGAACCCCTTTCACCTTTTCACGAACGACCTTTATGACATAATCTCACAAGTCGTCCAGACTGCAAAACTTGACACCCAAGACAGATTTTATTAAACGCCGAGTTGCCGTTGGGATTTCCTCCACGTTTAATAATTCTATTTTGGCCAAAGTTCTGGCAGACCGAAAACCAACTCCAAAACCACTCACAAGCAACCACGCGCCTTCACAGCTGGCATAATAAATTAGGGAAAATTAAAGACATTTAATTTTTTGTAATATATTTTGTAGTACAGTAGAAATAAGGCAGAAATTAAATAGATTATGTAATTTCAAAAAAAAAAAAAAAAAAAAAAAAAAAATTAAAAATCACACAACTTAGTTCATCAGAAATAAAGTTAAACATGAATGTTGAAGTCGACCCCACTGAGGATACTGAATGGAACGATATCCTTCGAGAACATGGAATTATTCCCCAAAAACAACCATCACAAGATGAATTAATCGAGGAAGCATTACAGGAGTCTTTAAAAAAGGCACATGATAATCGGTTGGAAAACAAAACATTGGATGAACTTGATGATTTAGAGGATGAAGAGGATGAGGAGTTTCTAGAATTATATCGCCGCAAAAGAATGGAGGAGCTTAAAGCACAAACTTCTCGAAATAAATTTGGAGAACTTTCAACTATTAGCAAACCTGAATATACTTCTGAGGTTACCGATGCCTCAAAAAATGATACGTTTGTATTTTTGCATATTATGTACAATGGAGTTCCCGAATCTAAACTTTTGTCAGGTTTGTTTCAGCGAGCAGCAGAAAAATTTAAAGATATTAAATTTGTGCAAATTGACGGCCGACAAATAAATGAAAATTATCGTCCTGAAAGTTGTCCTACAATTCTAGTATATCTAAATACTAATGTGAAGAAACAATATGTCACATTAAAAGAATTAGGAGGGATGTCAACAAAAGAAGAGGATATAGAAGAAATGCTAATTAACATGGGTGCAGTTAAAGATAGTGATCGACGACTATTAAAGAACCAAGAAGAATATGGAGAGATTAGAAAGCATTTAACAATACGAAGTTCTAGGGATAAGAATTCAAATAACTTACATGAAAGCGATGATGATGATGACTTCTATGATTAAGTCAGGGTAACCTATGAGTTAATTTAACCTACATAAAATTTAAGCAAGCTTATGTAATTTATTTTTTACAAAAATTTTATACTTGGAATTAGATTAGATCTTTTTTAAACAAAAAAAGTTTTATTTTTTCTAGTTAATAAAAATATCATAGTATCAAGCAATCATTTGTAATATATAAAAAGCTAAAATGGTAGTTTTAGCTAGCAAAAGAAGAAAACAAAAAAGATATACACGGTATGTATTATTAGAGAGGATGTTTTAAGAAGAATTAATTTTAATATGTACTTTAGGGCAACCGACCAAATTTTATATGATGACATGAAAAATAAAGAATCCATAACCAAGCTTAATCACCAACCATTAGATGAAACAAAACCAGGATTAGGCCAATATTATTGCATCAATTGTGCTAAATATTTTGATTCCGTTTCTGCAAAGAATACTCATATGAAGGGCCGATTTCATAAGAGACGAGTAAAAGAGCTTAAAGAAGGACCGTACACTCAGGAAGAAGCAAACTTTGCTGCTGGACACAATGTTAAACTATATTTACAAAAAAAAGAAGAACGAGAACTTCACCAAAAAGCCGAGCATGTTGTCCAGGAAGTTGAATCTGGTGACAAAAAAAAAGACGAAGACAAGGAAATGGAGGACTAAAATATACTAAATTTAATTTTTATTTTTATTTAATTGTGAAAAATCTGAAACCTGATTTATCTGTTCAACTTAACGTAGTACACTAAGTCTCTTATAATAACAATATAATAAATAATTAGTTATTTTATTAAACTATGTTTAACAGGGCCTCATTTATTATAACCAGGTTAATTGTAAATAATTAGTTATATTAATAAGCGTTTTTTAATTCTGTAGTCTACTTATTTAAACTAATTTAGTACTATTACTTTTTCAGAGTTAAACTCACTAAAGTTTACTATGACTTATTAGTGAACCACTTTTACCTGGATAAATTTAATTAATATTTATTGACAAATATAGATATATAACTAAAACTAAAATTAACAAATGACTTTTGCTTTTCGTCATATTTTTCGATCTTCAAAACCTTTTAATTTATTAAAACGGCCATATCGACTTTTACCTGGTGCCTGCTTAGGTCTGGGATTGGGGTTCTATGCTTTTCATCACTACAAAAAAAAAATTGTGTTTCTCGATTCACCAACTCAAGGCGTACCAGATCCCAAGTCTGTATTAGTCTCCAATGAGCAAGGAAAACTTTTTGTTCAGCCTCAAACGAAATGTCCCCCTTTTCCATCAACTATCTCTTTATCAGATTGCCAATCGTCAAGCACTTGTTATGAGCTCTTGGGTGTCGGTGTAAGAACTGTGTCATTTTTATCGTTTCATGTTTATGCAGTAGGAATTTATATTGCAAAAAACGATATACAGTTAGCACATTCAATTCTGAATTTTTCAACCAAAGATTTTTCATCTGGAAGTCTTAAGGATGCTCTTTTTGATCCTGATCTAGGCACTAAAGTCATTTCTCACCTTCTTGATCATGGTGTACGTTTTGATATTAGAATCGTTCCTGTCAGAAATACAGATTTTAGCCATCTTCGTGATGGGTTTGTACGAGGAGTTTTAAATCATTCTCATTATAAAGAATTAATCAATCATCCAGCTATTTCAATGTCAGACCCGGCACACGTTAAACTCATTGATGAAATGGGACAAGGTGTTAATCAATTAAAAATAGCCTTTTCTCGAAAAATGTCTGTTCCAAAGTATAACATTATTCATCTAGTTCATGACTCAAATGCTTCCTTGAAGATATCTTATTTTGCTGCTCAAGCTGAAGATCCTGCTAAAGAAACAATTCTTGGAACAGTTGAAGACCCTAACGTTTCAAAAATATTGATACTTCACTATTTAACCGGAAAAAATCCTGCATCCGAGAGTGCAAGATCTAACGCCATTAATGGTCTTACTTCTTTATAATCATTTATGTCATTGAAGATACAATGGAGTATTCTTCATAATACTTTATATATTGCCAATAGTACAGATCCACCTCTATGTTCCTTTAAAGAAGTCTGCGATTTTATGGTTCATTTTGATAAACAACACCCATTCAATTCTATTTTAATTTAATTTAATTTATATTATATTATATATATATGCCTATAAATCTTCCATAAAATGTGGATTCGTAAATATTAAATTTCCAATATCTTAAAAGAGACACTGTCATCAGTTTCAACAGAAAGTTTAGCTGCAAGTAAAGCCTTTTCTATTATAGGGATTTTCTTTGAGTTATCATACAGCCAAGTCTTATCAGCAGCCAGCTCCGCCAACAAAAATCCACATAGGGTATCACCGGCCCCAGTCACACTGACAACATTGTTACTTCTTTGAGAAGGAAAATACTGAATTACCAAAGCCAAATTTTTGGAATATTGATAGACTTCAACAACTTCAGAGGTACCTGAGGTTTTTTTTAAGGAATCAATCTTATCAGGAGCATAAATCAATTGAAACAGAAGTAAGCCTTTAGACCCAAGTTTTACAAAAAGATTGGGGATATAAGGTAATATCTGAATAGCTTTGAGTACAATTCCGTCATTTAACTCAGCTTGAATTTGTGGGGAGATTTTAGCTAAATTTTGAATTTTGGATCTAAAAGTGTCACCCAATGAAAGGGAATCTATAACGGGAAACCATTTATTGACATCAAAATATTCGTTTTTAGAAAGCTCTTCATGAAGCGATGTTAGCTCATAAAAATTGGGAAAAGCAAAATCAATAGAGTTATTCGGAATAACATCTTTTAACAACTTTGAATGTAAATTAAAAGGCACTTTTGCAATAGCTCTAGCTTTGAAAATTGAAGTAGGTTCAAATCCTAAAATTGAATTACATTCTCGAGAAGATTTAATGACTGCGTCCATTTGGTCATGTCCAATATTTCCATCAAAAAGAACACACTTGGGTTTTGATGACTTTATGTTTTCTTCAATAAAGTCTTTTTTAATATCTTCAAATATTTTCATATCCGAGCATGCAACCAAAAGTTCGCCAGAAGAATCATGCATTGCTACATAGTTCCCACTAGGATGCTTGCTTGATAGATATAATCCAGTTTTATCAAAAGGCAAATTATAATTCTCAGAAAATTCAGTGTCGATTTTATCAGAAATTTCATTTAACTCTGATTTACCAATAGATGTTATAATTTTTGAATTCACGGATAGTTTTTTTCCTCGTAGCAAACTAGCTTTAGTAACATTATAGGCAACACCACCTAAAGTTTTTTTGATTGTTCCAGGTATTGAAGTAGGCTTTAGTCCTGTGTTCTGATTAAAAGTACATGTTGTGTCGATTGCTAATCCACCCACAATTATGCATTCAAATTTTTTGGCAGTTTTATTATTGCCTAAACTTAAATAAATATTTGAAGGCTGGTTCAAGGTTCTCCCTTTCTGATTTAAGTTAGCAAAAGTGAAATTCAAAATTAATTTTAAATTCGAATCTAATCTTTAGTTTAATTTTTTAATGACTTACCTCTATTTGCATCACACTCAACTCACGAGAGACACTTGCAGCAAAAGCAGCATTATTGAGTAAAAATGCAACATTTGTTTCAAGTGATTTTCCACCAGTTTTTTGCAAAATCTGCCCCAATAAAAATGGTGTGATATGTTTACCGACTATATTATTATGTTCTGCTTTAATTAGAGCTTCAGAAATAATTTCGTCAATATATTGCTTCGGTAATGCTATTTCTTCGGGAGCAGGAACGCAAAATACAGAGCCTGAGGAAAGGTTTAACTCTTTAATATTGTCTGATTGAATGTTAGTTTTATTTCAAAATGCATAGAAACGGAACTTACATATAATTTCAGCAACTTCTCTTGGGGTCTCAAAATTATAAGGTGACTGTACTATCAGTAAAAAAAATCAAATTTTAAAAGGGAGGTTTTTAAACTTACGGAAACACCAGAATCAGAGGTAAAAAATCCAGGAACATTAGTTCCCTTTGGACCTAAAGTAGATACATAAACCCCTTTTGTTTCTAAATACTCTATTGTTCTAGGTATATCTAAAATGGATTTTGGTCCTGAACATATGACACCAACAGGAGTTTTACTAAGCTCATCAAGATCTGCAGAAATATCCATTGTAAATTCTACTCCACGGTGAACACCTCCAAGCCCACCTGTTGCAAAAACATCTATTCCCACTTTATGGGCAAAGATCATTGTGCTGGCAATAGTTGTTCCTCCCATAAGCTTTTTGCTCATGACATAGGGTATATCTCTTCGAGACACCTTAACAGGTTTTTTATCATTTTCAAATTTAGACATCTCAGAAAGAACAGTGATATCGCTTTTGGATGCACCAACTACCGGTTGTCCATTTATGAAAGCAATTGTTGCAGGAATTGCGCCATTTTTACGTACAGTATGCTCAACCTCAAGTGCGAAATGAAGATTTTCAGGGTATTTTAATCCATGAGTAATAACTGTAGACTCTAGTGCAACAATAGGCTTTTTTTCTAAAAGACTTTGCCGAATTTCTTCGGAAATTTTTATAGAAATATACCGTTTTTTTAAAAGAGATCTTCCATCCAAAAAAATTCTTTTAGACAATGTCAACATTTGAATTAAATATTGAATATTAAATATTGAATAAAATAAATATGAAATTTGGCTCAGCAAATTTTTTTCTGAAAAGCTTGATAATAAATCTCCATGAAAATGTATTTGATGATTAATATTATACTTTTTTAGATTTTATGAAATAAGCATCCTAGGGCAAGTAAAATTTTCGTGGTTAGGGTTTTAAAAGAACATATTGTTGTCAATATAATATATATTATATACCTAGTTAAGATTACTACAGTACTGCAGCTTGAATTGATAGGGATATCCTTATGAAATCTTCGCACAATTACCAAATTTTTAGAGAAACACCCAGGAATATTTTTTTAATTTAATATCCTATTTAATTCTAGCTTGAAAAGATGACCTATCTGTTTCTTTAATACACACAAAACTTGCATGGTTTATGTTGAAGTGTCTCTAAATAAATTTTACCACTTAGTTAAAGGAGGTAATAGGTCCAAGCCTTTTGACACGCTTACTTATTTCAACTTTAGATACGTCACTGAAGTATCTGATTATTACTGTAACAGCACTGACATTGTTTATCTTAGTTTTACTGTCGCCATTGGTAGGAATAATCTCATCGGTAAGCATTTTTACTTCCACTGACCACTTGTAATTAGTGGGAGCAAAGTAACCAGTGTGTTTCTCCCTCATCGATAAAGTCGAAAAAGGTGCATTAGATGGTTTTTTTTTTTTTTTTTTTGCTTTATACTTTAATACCATTTCGAGTTGTCAATGATGAGTAGGCGATATTTGTACTTTATTTTTTAATGAACATCATAGCTATTCCCTATAAGGAAAAAAAAAACGTACGCTACTATTGTAAAAAGACCTATAATTGTTAGTAACAATTTTCGGAAGTGATCTTAAGGAAATTTTGGTGCTTGGCTTGAAAATTTTAGCATTGATAAGACAAACTAGAATAGCTAGATAAAATCTATAGAGTGTTTTTTGCTGAGGAATTAAATGAAATGCTTAAAACGAATATTTCATACAATGGACATTGGTTCTTTTAAACAGTATATAGCTTTTAAAACCCTTTTTTTTACATTTACCTTGGAAGGATTGAGAAATAAATTTAAAGCGGTAAAGACAGATAAGGACGAATAGAAATAAATGAGATAGGCTTGACATTTGATTTCATATTCTTCCCAAGCTTGAACCAGAAATTATTTTTGGCCTGCGAGACATATAAGCATAAAAGTCGAATTAAAAACCTATGGAGAAAACGAAAGTGCATAGTCAACGCCATCATTTCTATTACTACTTCATTAAGTATTAATAAAGAGGATAGCGTTGATGCCTTTACTATATTTTGATTAACCATAAAAAAATCAAAAAAAAACGATCATTGCTAAAAACTATATAATATATAAGCCTTCTCCATCATGTGATTTATTGCTTTTAACAAGTCCTCTACTAGCAAATTCCTTTAAAATTCTAGCAAGATCTTTACTATTTTGATTTGATTCCCATGGAGAAGCAATGTTTTTTAAGGCAGATTTTAAATTTTTAGTGTTACCAATGGCTTTGATCGAAAATCGAGCACCCAACAGTCTCTGACATTCCATATATTTTTGTAAAAAAACATCTTCAATTGAAGATTTAAGATTAAAAAAGTATATACCTGTTATCAGTTTAGGAGAATTTTTATCAAATTTCAATTTTTCTATTAAATCATCCGAAATTAGGTCCATATTTCTTTTCAACCAAAAATCATCTAAATTTCCATCTGTAGAAGAGAGACAAGCCTGTAACAAAATAGGCTTTATCATCATGAATTTCACATCAAGGTTATTGCAATGTGATGAAATTTGACGAAAAATGATAGAATTATGATCTAAATTTTCATTAAATGCACTAATGACAAAAAAATCTGTTTTTTTCATTGTCTCGTAAACTGAGTTCATTTTAACAGATGACGTGCTTATATTAGAATAGGGAATAAATTTGGGAATTGTTGAGATATTTAAATTATTCTCTACCTGGTTATGAATATAAGTTTCTAAATTTTTTTTTCCTCCAAAATCTTGCATCTGGTATTCATTAAATATGTATCTATTAATTTTTTTCTCAGTCTTCAAATTTTTACATTTATTGATATCTTTAAGATCATTTAAAAATCTGGGCTGTGTGCGCACAATACGGCGCAACATAAGGGTGTTTTTCATTATAATAAATCTTTATGGTACTTTTTTTTGATGATTATTATTTTATACTTTTAGATTTAATGAAATAAGTATACCAGTTTCTATTATGTAAACGTTACAAGTTATAAAAATCTAACCCTAAACCAGAAACTTGGAAAACATATAGTTATCTATATGTTTTCCAAGTTTCTGGTTTAGGGTTAACTAATTAGTTAACGTACCACCACATGAAATCAACTCTACTATTATTTTCAATAATATCGTTATCATTTTCCCACTTAAATATCGTTTTTATTTATTATATCTATATTAATTTTAAAATACTTTGATAAAAAGAAGTACTTTAAAATTTTTTTACAGTTGTTATGCCATCGCTTCCCAATTCTCTCCAGCAGGAGGGTTTTGTTTTAAACGGAATTTTTGCTGGGTTGAGGTCTAAGTAAGTTTTTTTTAAAAAATAAATTATCAAAGAAGCTAATGATTCAACTAGAAATCCTGAAGAAAGAGATAAAGCTGGTACAGAACTTCAACAATATTTTTTGACAGTTGGAGTTGAAAACTCAGAAAATGGATCACCAAGACCAAATAATGAAATTAACAAAAGAATATTTGAATTTTTAAGAAGTACAGATGTTTCTTCAAGACTTGGAGGTATTACCGCAATAGATAAGTTATTGGATGTTTATCAATCGGATGAAATGTCAACTAAGGTTACAAGATTTGCGAATTATTTACGTTCAACTATACCAACTAACGATATTGAGGTTCTTCGTGCAGCTGTTAATACTATGGGTAAACTAACAGCTTACGAGGGTCTTGCAGCTGAAATTGTTGAATTTGAAATCACGAGGGCTTTAGAATGGCTTCAATCTGATAGACAAGAAGCAAGGAGACATTCAGCTGTTTTAATGATAGCAGCCTTAGCCAAAAGCAGTAAAACACTTTTATACTCTTATGTTAATCAAATCATTGATGTTATATGGGTGGGCCTTCGCGATTCTAAAGTTTCCATTAGATTAGATGCAGCAGATGCTCTTCATTCTTGTTTAGAAATTCTTGTGGGAAGAGATACAGATGCACAACAAAAATGTTATCGCAAGATTTATGATGGTGCATTGGCGGGACTAAAAATTGGAACAACTGATGATATACATGGAACATTGTTAGCTTTCCGGGAATTACTGAGAACTGCTGGTATGTTTATGCAGCCTTATTACAGTGACGTTTGTGAAACTGTTTTGAAATACAAAGATCACAAAGATTTACTTGTAAGAAGAACTGTTATCCAAATACTTCCTATTCTTGCTCAATACAGCCCAATAGAATTCACAAAGAAATATCTCTCGGATAGTATGAATCATTTGATACTTCAGTTCAAAAAAGAAAGAGAGAGACCAATTGTTTTCGTTTCGATAGGCAAAATTGCACTCTCTGTACGAAGCAATATTGCGTTTTATCTAGACCCAATACTTGAAGGCGTTAAAGAGGTGCTAACGTCTAAAAGGTAAGTTAGGGCTTTTTATCCAATGGTTAGTAACTAATTTCTTTTTAGCAGATCGAGAAGAGAACAAGAATCGGCAGTTTTTGAATGTTTAGGAATGCTTTCCGGTGCTGTTGGCCAGGCTCTTTCCAAACATTTATCTAAAGATGTTTTGGACCTTTTGTTTTCGTGCGGTTTGAGTGAGGATTTAAACAAATGCTTGACTAAAATTGTAATCAATATACCTCCTTTACACATACCAATTCGCGACAGGCTTTTAGATATTATAAGTTTAACTCTTAGTGGTTCACATTTTCAACCTCCAGGGTCTCCCAACTCTTTGCAAAAGATCAATGTCGTTGCTGCTATGGAATACAGAGAAACAATGATTAACAGAGATAGCAACAATAATAATACATCTCAGGATTATACAGACGATAAAGTAATTGTATTAGCGTTAAGGATTCTTGGTTCATTTGATTTTAAAGGACAATCGCTAAGTGAATTTGTAAAAAATTGTGCATTGTATTACATTGATCATGAAAATCCTCAGGTGCGAAAAGCTGCCGCTCTTACATCAATCAATTTATTTACCGCTGACCCTATTTGCTATCAATCGAGTTCACATTCATTAAAATCTGTCAACCAAGTTTTAGAAAAGCTGCTAACGGTAGCTTTAAGTGACCCTGTTCCTGAAATCAGAAGAGAAATTTTAAATTCTCTTCAAAGTAAACTGGATTACCATTTGGCTCAAGCTGAAAATGTTCGGATGCTATTTATGGCGATGAATGATGAAGATTTTCATGTCCGTGAAGCAGCAATAACAATTATAGGCCGCCTTTCAAGAATTAACCCTGCTTATGTTGTCCCATCTTTGAGAAAAACTCTACTTCAACTACTTACAGAACTTGAATTTGCGACAATTTCAAGGAACAAAGAAGAAAGCTCTAAACTTTTAGGGCTTTTGATTAGCAGCACGAATAATTTAGTTCGACCATACATAAAACCAATTTTGGCAACTCTTATTCCTTCTGCAAAAGACTCTAGCCCTCTTGTAGCTTCGAGCGTTATTGCTGCTATCGGTGAACTATCTAAAGTTACTGGGGAAGATATGTCACCATATTTTTCAGAGTTGATGCAACTAATATTAGATACACTTCAAGATCAAAGCTCAGCAATTAAGCGAGATGCTGCTTTAAGAACTTTGGGCCAACTTTCCAGCAGCTCAGGTTATGTTATTGATCCTTTGATTGACTACCCACAACTTTTAGGTATACTTGTTACTATCTTAAAGTCTTCTGACCAAAATTTAACTTTAAAGCGAGAGACTGTTCGTGTAATGGGGATTTTAGGAGCTTTGGATCCTTATAAACACAGAGAGGTCGAAAGAAAAACTGAAGACGATTCTACAGAATACGATTCAGCTCCTATCGATGTTCTTTTATTAATGCAAGGAATGAGTCCTTCTGCAGAGGAGTATTACCCTACAGTAGTCATAACAACCTTAATGAGTCTTTTGAAGGATCCTTCTTTAGTCACTCATCACAACGCAATCGCCCAAGCAGTTTTACATATTTTCAAATCTTTAGGGTTAAAGTGTGTCCCTTTTTTAAATCAAATCATTCCTGGCTTAATTAGCGTTATTCGGTCTAGCAGTCATGTCATGGCGGAATTTATTTTCAGACAGCTTTCCAATTTGATTCAAGTTGTCAAACAGCATGCGCGTCCCTTTCTTCCATCAATATTTGAAGTTGCGCAAGAATATTTTTCTATCCCCATTTTACAAACTGTCATTCTTTCATTAATAGATTCAATTGCTCAAGCTTTAGATGGAGAGTTTAAAGCATATATGCCTCGATTGCTTCCTCTTTTAATCAACCTTATACAAAACGATAAGTCACATATGCGTGATACATCTGTTAAAGTTCTTAATTCTTTTATTATATTTGGATCTACTATTGAAGAGTACGTAAATCTTATTGTTCCTTGCATAGTGAGTATGATCGAATATACTCCAATAAATTTACGAATTGCGGCAATTGAAACAGTAGGTGAGCTTTGCCGTACTGTTAATCTAAATGACATGGCACCAAGAATTATTCACCCATTGCTACGGACATTAAATCTTGAGGTTGAGGAGCTCAAAACACCAATTGTGAATACACTCTGTGCGCTAGCATTCTCAATGAATTCTGAGTATACAATATTTATTTCTGTTGTGAACAAATCTTTGCTAAAGCATAAAATTCATGCACCAAATTATGAACAACTAGTCACCAAAATTTTAAATTCCGAGCCTCTGCCTCAAAATTTAAATCCTTACAGAAAACGCATCAAAATTGGAGATGAGTCATCTCCTGCTGACGTTGCTACTCGCAAGCTCAGAGTAAACCAAATGCATCTTCAACTAGCATGGAACACATCACAGCGTACAACTAGAGATGATTGGCTGGAATGGCTTCGAAGGTTAAGTTTGGAATTGTTAAAGGAATCGCCTTCACAAGCTCTTCGTGCCAGCGCAAGTATTGCTGGTGTATATGCACCTTTAGCAAAAGATCTTTTTAATCCTAGCTTTTACAGCTGCTGGGGGGCACTTTATGATCAATACAAAGAGGATCTTGTGAGGTCTTTAGAAATTGCTTTAACTTCACCAAATATACCTCCTGAGGTTCTTCAAACTTTATTGAACCTAGCAGAATATATGGAGCATGATGAAAAGTCGTTACCAATTGATATTAGAACGTTAGCGAATTACGCTCAGAAATGTCATGCATACGCAAAGGCACTCCATTATAAAGAACTGGAGTACATGCAAGACCCAAAAACCAATACCATTGAAGCACTTATTACCATCAATAATCATTTACAGCAGTCTGATTCAGCTATTGGCATTCTAACTAGAGCTCAACAACATCATAGTCTTCAATTAAAAGAAACATGGTACGAAAAACTTCAGCGTTGGGATGATGCACTTGAAGCTTATAATCGCCGAGAGAAAGAAGATCCTGACTCTATGGAAGTAACAATGGGTAAAATGAGATGTTTACATGCTTTAGGAGAATGGGAACAACTGTCTAAACTTGCTCAAGAGAGATGGGCGAATTCAACCTATGACATTAAAAGAGCAGTTGCACCTCTGGCAGCAGCAGCGGCATGGGGATTAGGTGAATGGGAAAGAATGGATACCTACATCTCAGTAATGAAAAGTGAATCGCCTGATCGTTCATTTTTTAATGCTATTCTTTCTATTCATCGTGGTAATTACAATGATGCATCAAAACAAATTATTATTGCCCGGGATTTACTTGCAACGGAACTAACTGCACTTGTTAGCGAAAGTTACAATCGTGCTTATGGTGTGGTTGTTCGTGTCCAAATGCTTGCTGAACTTGAGGAAATAATCACTTATAAGAATCTTCCTACTGAATCCGATACAAGAAAAACAATGAAAAAGACATGGATGAAAAGACTGAAAGGGTGCCAGCGAAATGTGGACATATGGCAACGTATGCTAAAAGTTCGTGCTTTAGTAATTAAACCCAAAGAGGATATGGATATGTGGATCAAATTTGCTAATTTGTGCCGTAAATCAGGAAGACTAGGCCTTGCTGAAAAATCATTAAGCCGAATTTTAGAACCAGATGACAATGATCGGAGCACTAGCGGAGTTGTCGAATTTCTTCCAAAAGTCGTATATGCGCAGTTAAAATATGAGTGGGCTAGGGGAAATCACGAAGAAGCTTTGGATAAGCTTATGGAATTCACAAACAGAATGTCGCATTTACTGAACTTGCAAGATGATGATCTCATTGCCCAGCCGTTGCCTTCAAATAGAACTGATGTGTCGTCTACTGTTAAAGAAAATACCAGGCTCCTAGCAAGATGTTTTTTGAAACAGGGTGAATGGAAGGTGGCTTTAAGAGAATCTTGGATGACTGAAGGGCCTGATACGATTTTAGGGTCTTATTTGCTTGCTACTCATTTTGATGAAAGTTGGTATAAGGCTTGGCATAATTGGGCCTTGGCTAATTTTGAATTTATCACACTTTTTGATACATGCAGTATTCAAGGAGTGGATACTGATCGTCTTATTCAGCACCATGTTGTTCCTGCAATAAAGGGATTTTTTAAATCCATTGCTTTATCTGAACAAAAGTCCCTTCAAGATACTTTGCGTCTTTTAACTTTATGGTTTAAATATGGAGGCCTTGACGAGCCAGCAAAAGCAATGGCTGAAGGATTTCAATTAATTCATTTGGAAGTTTGGCTTGGAGTTCTTCCACAATTAATTTCAAGTATTCATCAACCTGACCCGGTAGTCAGTAAAGCTCTGCAAAGCTTATTGACAGAGCTTGGAAGAAATCATCCTCAGGCTTTAATTTATCCTTTAACTGTGGCTATTAAATCGGATAGTGCTTCTAGACAAATGGCTGCATCCAGCATTATTGATAAAATGCGACAGCATAGTGCTACATTAGTTGAACAAGCTGAGCTTGTGAGTTACGAATTAATTCGTGTAGCTGTTCTTTGGCATGAACAGTGGCATGAGGGCCTTGAGGATGCTTCAAGATACTATTTTGGAGAGCACAATATTGAAAAAATGTTTTCCACATTAGAAGGATTGCATGCAATGCTTGACCGTGGTCCAGAGACATTACGTGAAGTGGCATTTCAAACCGCCTTCGCTCGTGATTTGCATGAAGCTCATAACTGGCTTATTAGCTATCGCAGAACTAACGACCCAGCAAACCTAAATCAGGCCTGGGATATTTATTACAATGTTTTTAGACGAATAACCCGACAACTTCCCCAAGCACAAACTTTAGACCTCCAATATGTTTCTCCAAAACTTCAAGCTGCAAGAAACTTGCAACTAGCAGTTCCTGGAACTTATATACCAGGAAAGCCTATTATAAGTATTTCAAAGTTTGATCCTATGTTTTCTGTGATTTCATCAAAGCAGCGCCCTCGACGTTTAACCATTAAAGCAAGTGATGGAAAGGATTATCAATATGTATTAAAAGGTCATGAAGATATTCGCCAAGATAATCTTGTTATGCAACTATTTGGACTTGTAAATACGCTTTTATCTGATGATCCAGAATGTTTTAAACGCCATTTGAATATTCAACAATACCCTGCCATCCCCCTATCTCCCAAATCTGGTCTTTTGGGCTGGGTTCCTCACGCTGATACATTTCATGTATTAATCAGAGAATATCGTGAAGGAAAAATCCTTCTTAATATTGAATACCGAGTGATGCTGCAAATGGCACCTGATTATGATAGTCTGGCACATTTACAAAAAATCGAGATATTTACTTATGCATTAGACAACACTAGAGGCCAAGATTTGTATAGAGTTCTGTGGCTTAAAAGCAGATCATCTGAAGCTTGGCTAGATCGTCGAACTCAATATACTCGTTCTTTGGCTGTTATGTCAATGGTTGGATACATTCTAGGTTTAGGTGATCGTCACCCTTCTAATCTCATGCTTGACAGATATACTGGAAAAGTAATTCACGTTGATTTTGGTGACTGCTTTGAGGCTGCTATTTTGAGAGAGAAGTACCCTGAAAAAGTACCCTTTCGTCTTACTAGAATGCTTGTTTATGCTATGGAAGTTTCCGGTATAGAAGGAAGCTTCAGAATAACATGTGAACATGTTATGTCCCTATTACGTGACAATAAGGAATCATTGATGGCTATTCTTGAGGCATTTGCTCATGATCCTTTAATCAATTGGGGATTTGATATTCCAATGAAGACAGATGGTCCAACTGTTGCCACTCAAACTGGCCCTGGAGGTCTAGTAGGTGGAATGGGGGGACTTATGGATTATGGAAATAATGGGTTTCTTAATGATGATAGAACTGGGAATGTGACTAAAGAGGATTCACGAACTGGACGAAGCTCAAATGGTACATCTGCACTTTCTCTTTCAGCAATCAAAGGAGGCGTAGCACCACCAACTGAGAAAAAATCAGAGTCTCAAATCACGGCCAACAGAATTCAAAGATCCCGTGATAATCGTGCAGATATTGTTCTGAAAAGGATCACGGATAAACTAACAGGAAATGATTTTCGAAATGTTAAAGATCTTGATGTTCCTACCCAAGTCGATAAGCTTATTTTACAAGCTACCAATGTGGAAAACCTTTGCTTGCATTATATTGGGTGGTGTTCATTTTGGTAAATTACTATAGCAAATTATACTTTTTTGTAACTTTAATTTTTTTTTTAAATATGTATCTTGTTATTCAGTTATATCAATTTTTAAATTTAATTTTAAAGCCTCTACATAAAATTTGACAGAAGGGTGTAACTCAGGTTTTCCTGGAAACGGAGCTGAGAGAAACGATTCAATTATTTGCTTATCCATAGATTGATAAGCCAACCCCAGTTGATTTATTTGACTTAACGACTCATTTTCCTCAAAAAAAGTACCTGGGAGTTTTAAAGGATCTTTTTCATAGTAATCTTTGCTAAATAATTCACCTGGGGTAAGAGCATTAAATTTCTTAATGTTATGGTTTATTTCTAATAAACCATATTCACATTTTGTTTGCTTATAATTTGAAAAAAAAAATTCGGTTTGCATAACACCCAATATTTTTCCAACTAAAATTCCCATATGTGCACCATGCATATATCCGTAATCAAATCCTTTTTGAAGGTATTCTTCTTTTGAAACTGTTATTCCAGATAAATACCCTTCTGAATTGTGTTTTCTTTCAATATGAGATGTAGATAATTGCGTATTTAAATAGTCATGATTAAATGATTCTTCGTTAAAAAAGTCTTCCTCACTTTCTTCAGAAATTTGCGACTCGTTTGAAACATCATTTGGGCTTTGAATTTCTTGATTTGTTAAACGTCTTATAGATTGATTATTAGATCCACAAGTATCTAATATATCAAATTCATTATAATCAGACAGTTTCATTGTTGAGATATCAAATAAATTAACCAAGAGATAGTGTAGAATAATAACTTTTTACCAGAATATTTATAATTACCCTATATAATAATTATTGGTATGCTTATGCTTGAAATATTAGTAATATTCATGAATGCTGTTGCATTTTAGCTTTTTACTAATGATAAGTTTACTAAGCAAATGAAAAATTAATAATTTCTTCATTTATCTTTATCTTCAAAAAAAATAGGGTTCACCTTATAAGGTGAATAATTATTTATATTTTAAAATTTTTAATTCTCTCAAAAATAATTAGAGAAAAATAAAATAAAATAAAATAAAATAATATATAAAAATACTGTATAATAATTATAAAATTACATAAATATGAAGAAAATGCTTGTGTGAAACTATTTAACCAATTAGTGATCTCGCTTGCTGTTCCATCTTTCGAGAGTAAGGCGCTGTGAAAAGCTCATAGATCCAGGATCCATTCCTCTTTGAGGAAGATGCTGTACCGCAGATCCTGGAGATGCATACATCGAAATATCTTCATCAGGAATCCCTAGCGAATCAGTAAAAGCAAAGTCTATGTCATTTATATGTTCGCTATTTAGGAACAAAGATTTATTATTTGCCGACATATTTTTGCCAGAAGATTTAAGATTTATTTTATTAAAATTGGAACTGTGACTAACAGTAATTGGAAGGCTGGATGCAAAGTTAGATAATATATTTTGTCCTTCTGATAAGGAAGTTTTAAAACCATCTTTTTGAATAGTTACTGGATTAAAATTCAATTCATCATTTTTTTGATTATCCAATTGTATGGTTGATTTTTGAAAAGATTTTAAGTTACGGGGTTTGTACTTAAGATATTTTGTTTTCAAACTTCCAACAACTGTAGGTAACTCAGAAAACGAGGTTCGAGATTGGTTCGTAGGTAAAGAGCCTATAAAAATTTCATTTCTAGGTTTTTCATTGTCATAAGATGATGAAAATAACAATGAAGATTTTTTGAAAGATGTATCTTTATATGATTCACTTACCGATATACTAGGCGCCTCATCAAATTGAAAAACATCATCATCATCATCATCATCATCATCATCATCATCATCATCATCGTTATTGTTGTCGTTATCATTATCATCATGGTCATCACTTTTTTCTTTTATATGTTCTTTGTTTTTATCTCTGCTATCAACCACACCAACATCTAAATCATTTATTTTGTTGTTTTTATTGATAGTGTCATTACTTGAAAAGTTGTCAACATCTCTACCTTTGGTGTCAAATTGATTGTTTAATGTTTCATTCGATTTACTCTCACTATTCTCTTTATTTGAGATGTTTTCATTTGTGCTTGAGCTTTCATAATGAATATTTGATGTAAAAGATTTATTATTCGAACGTTGTATATAAGACGGTGTATGATCATTATTCTGACTCAATATGGGATTCGAATTAGTTGAATAAGTAGGTTGAACGTCATTAGTTTTAGAAATGTAACTATTATATCTGAGATCAACATCACAATAATTTTTGTTGTCAGTATTTTTGTCATTTTCAATCAAAGAAGCAAATTTGCTTAGTGCAGCATTTCTGGTATTTAAATCATTTGAAAGCTCGACTGGTGTTGTCAAGCATTGAGGTAATAATTGTTTAACAGCATTTTCCTCTATTTTTTCTGCCGCACAGTCTATGTTTTGAATGGAGGGATCATCTTGTATATTGTGGAAAGAAAGATGACTCTGATTAGTATTAATCAACTTAGGTACTCTCAAACTATAATTCGGCTTTATAGCATTTGACTGATCTGCTGTTTTCTCTTTTTCATTGGAAAAACTTCCACTATATGAATCCTTATTTGAATTTTTCTTTTTAGAAGGTGAAAATCCAGTAAATTTATGATCATGTAAATATATTCCGTCAATATCATCGTATTCTTCCTCATTGTTATAAAAAAATCCATTATGACTAACTTTATCTTCATCTGTTGCTCCAAGAATAGCCTCCGTATGTAATGGGGATGGATTAGTGGGTGATGAAGGTGCCGCAGGCGATGAGGGTATAGGCGGCGACAGATATGAAGAAGGTGAGGATGATAAATTATGATGATTAAAACTATTCCCCGAATAGACTTTTTGAGTGACAGAGTTTTGATTTGTTTTTTTCATTTCATCTAAATCCAAAAAACTTTCAGTTATCGAATCACCTTTACCATGACCAAAAATTTCACCAATTGTTTGAAACGGGCTGTCAGGAGGTGATTGATGAAAATCTAGATCTGAAATTGAAGGAACAATAGCAACCTGGCAATTATCAGAAAACATAACTTTTTTCTTTTTTAATTCAGATGTTTCACATGTGATTTCTTTCGTTGCCTTTAATGATGGCTTTAATGGCATTGTAGCAGGACTTGGGGGCTCATAAGTATATGATAGTTGGGAACAAGTTTTCGCTAAAGGAATAGAATCTTCATCATAATTATCATAAAAAATTTCGCCCATCGGATTGTGTGCCGTTTCTGTAAATGATATGGTAGGACTAAATAAAATGTCGTTGGTATTGCTGACTGAAGAAAAAAGAGATTCAGCAAAATATTTGAACTCTTCTACTTTATTACCAAGGAATTCCTGTACCTCCTCAAGTAAAGAAATTTCTTTTGCATGTAATTTGTGAATCAAGTGAGAAGGTGTGTTGCGAGATGTTACTTTGGTTTGAAGATCTGGTGGCAATTGATGGACAAAGTATTCAGGTTCCAACCCAGGTATATGAGACATCGTTAAGCCTTTTAATAAAATCAAATTTGATTCTATACCATAAACAATTTAGAGCTCAATTTTATTAGTTTTTTTCGAAATCAGATCTTAAGTGAATCGTCATATATAACTATTATCAAGGACTGTGTAATTAAGTAATAAACATATATGTTTATAGATAGATATGCTTAGACGTATACTTTGTTTTTACAATGAACTGTGTATCAAAAACTTTTTAGAAGATTGTGACATTTTTGTAATTACAAATTTATTGTCTCCGTTAAGGGAAATGAACATTAATATCGTACTAAAGCGTATATTTATTTACGTAAGCAGTTAGAGTAATATTATTAACTTAATTTAAGTCCAATTTAAGTTACCCACGTTCCTCATTTCTAAAATAAGCTTTTATCATGTATTATCCACGAAATTAATATCATTAACAGAAATGATAAGTTATAAGAATATGATTATGGTTTAAAGATATATTTATGTTGAAGTATATCGAATTTTATTCATATTTTTTCCCTGTTTTTTATTATTTTTTAATTGTTTTTTATCGAAACCTTTATCACGATCACTTAAATAATGCTTCCTCCTCCAACAACTAGTCAAATGGCCCGCC
Source organism: Magnusiomyces paraingens (assembly GCF_902498895.1). Classification (NCBI taxonomy): domain Eukaryota; kingdom Fungi; phylum Ascomycota; class Dipodascomycetes; order Dipodascales; family Dipodascaceae; genus Magnusiomyces; species Magnusiomyces paraingens. The sequence goes on from NW_022474071.1 coordinate 66,152, forward strand.
CCTCTTCTCGTACAAAATTGGCTCGATTTTTACGAAGAATGCAAAATAATAAATTTGCTATTATTTTACTCTTTTTATTACTAATTTTGCTTTATAAATTAAATACATCTTCCCGCTCATCAAATTTTGAAGCTTCTATTGCTACTTCTAAAGAAAATCAATTTTCTCAGATACCCCCAATTGCAAAAGATTTTAGAACTCCCTACATTAACCCTCAAAGAGTTTCTAACAGAAAAGAGCTCGATGAATTAATACGGTTAGAACGTCAACAGCAGCACCAAAGAACCAATCTAAATAGGGAAAACAAACAATCTTCCTGTCCCAATTATTCTCAATATTCTTCAACATCACATCCTCCTTTCAGTAAAGGACCTTTAGAGCTTCCATTTCAAAGACCGTTGAAAGAATGCAGAACTTTTAGTTCAAGCGAAGTAGAAAGGGTAATATCTGATATCACTTCGCGTATCAGCGATCCAGATTTGTCTCGACTATTTGAAAATTGTTTTCCAAACACTCTAGATACAACTATAAGATGGCATCATCCAGGAGTTGATCCCCAAACATTTATTGTGACCGGTGATATCGATGCTTCATGGTTACGTGATTCTCATAAGCAAATCACGGTTTATTCCCATTTAGCTAATTTCGATCCTAAAATACGCGATTTGATTCTTGGAACTATTAGTACACAATCTGACTATGTTATTTCACATCCTTATTGCAATGCATTTCACCCCCCTTCTCAAAGTGGATTGAAATTTCCTTACAACAATGAAAATGATATTGTTTTTCCTCGCGTTAATTTAAACATTGTTTTTGAATGCAAATATGAAATTGACAGTTTAGCATCCTTTTTAGGAATTAGCAATGATTACTACGAAGCTACTTATGACACATCCTTTATTACCGCTTCTTGGCTTAAAGCCCTTTCTCGTCTTCTACGTGTACTCCAGGAACAGGCTATTCCAACATACTCGGAGACAGGACAAAAACTTCCCAATTATTATACTTTTCGGAGAAAAACAGATACTGGAACAGAAACATTGAATTTAGGGGGTGCCGGAAATCCTGTGAACAGAAACACTTCTCTTATACGCTCCGCTTTTAGACCATCCGATGATGCAACAATTTATCAATTTTTTATTCCTGGGAATGCATTTATGTCAGTTGAACTTAAACGTACAGCAAAAATCCTCAACACTCTAGATCATATTGAACTAGCTAAAAAGCTATCAGCACTCGGTGTTGATATTGAAAATGGAATCTTTCAACATGGTACGTACGACCATCCTGAATTTGGTAAAGTATTTGCGTATGAAATTGATGGATATGGCAGTATATCTATAATGGATGATGCCAACACCCCATCTTTGCTATCTCTCCCAGATATGGGATTTGTTTCTCGAAGTAATGAAATTTATTTAAATACTAGAAAAATGATTTTATCAAAAACAGGAAACCCATATTACTTGAAGGGCGAATTTTTTGAAGGTATTGGTGGTCCACATATAGGTACTAGGTTTGCATGGCCAATGAGTCACATTATTGCAATTCGTACCACAGATAATGATACTGAAATCAAACAATCATTAGAAATTTTAAAGAAATCTACTTCAGGGTTAGGTCTGATGCATGAAAGTGTTAATGTTGATCTACCCCATTCATTTACTAGATCATGGTTTGCCTGGTGTAATTCTGAATTCGCCAAAACGATTTTGGATTTAGCTGAACGTAAACCACACCTTATATTTAGCTCGGATGATTCAAGTCCTTACACAATAAAAGCTCAATCCCCCAACCGCTTTATTCAGTCTTTAGAGGAATCTAGGTCTAAAAACATGGATATTGAAATTAGAAATGACAAAAATGGGAATTCAATGTCTATATCCCATATTTCTAATCTGGCTTCAGTTTCAGAACCATTTGCAAAATCTAGTTCAGCATTGGAATCTTTGCATACGTCATTGTCGTCAGTATCTCCAACCCCTTCATCGGTTCTTACTATTTCTCTATCAAGTCAGACAACGTAATTATTTTAACATTTATACTCATGGCTACTAAATTTTTATTTATAACTGATTAATTAAAATCAACACCAATCAACCAAAATTGTTTTAAAAATTAGTTTTTACTAGATTGCCCTAATGCTTGTTTAAGTAATTCAACACGCGAATTATCATTTTCTCGTGATGTTGCTTTTAAAGCCTCAGTAAATTTATCTTGAAGACTTTGCTCAGAACTATCATTTATTTCACCGCGACGATCACTATAATCATAATCCCTACCAGCAAAAAACTCATTATGAGTTGATTTAGAGGGTTCATTCAGATTTCTAGGTCCTTCTCTATATTTGCTAGAAATATCATCTTCATAATCATCAGGATCAACGTCATTTTCTGATAAATCTTCAGTATCTGATAAAGTATCAGCAGTAGTTGAATTTGTTTCTTTAGTTCCTTTATCATTAATTCCCATATCGTTTAAAAGTCGTGTTAAATCAGCTGCTTTCCGTTCTTGAGCTGAAATCTCTCTTTGTTTTATTATTACATCACGTTCAGTTTTATAATCCCGATTGTATTCATCAATTTTTTTCTCAACTGCACCCAAAAACTCGTCAAATCCATCACCGGTGTAAGCAGACACCGGAACAACATCTAAATGATTGTAAAACTCTTCAAGAACTAATGACATGCTATTCATCAATGAGCCCATATAACCACTGCTACCGCCGCTTTCATTACCGTTTAAATATTCATCTTTTTGTAAGGCTTCTTGAAATTTTTCAAAGTCTGTCATCCAGTCTATAGCAAACCTAGCATCTTGGGCATCTGTTTTATTGAACACCACAATCATTGGAAGCTTAGTTTTATAAAGAATAGAACAAGCATAAAGCATATTAGACATAAACGTTGTGGGCGATGATGATCTAGGCGTATCCACAATATATGCAATCATTGTTGGGAATGACGAAGCGAATGCGTCAGTGATAATCGCTCCAGAGGCTGACCAAATAAAGCATTCAATTTGCCCAGGTGTATCAACTATTATTTGATTCACATTACCACTTTTAGCTCGTTTTTCTGCAATGTCTAGAACTTGATCAATTTTAGTTGCAAACAAATTCAAAGATGTCATAATGGCACCATTCGGTCCTAAATTATACTGTTCCATAACTTTTCGGTAATTTACTGAATCTCGAATATCAATATTTGTTCCAAATGGTACTTTAAGAACTGCTGGATCTAAATTTATGACATATGGACGTTGCTTTTTTGAGTGAATGTGTGAATTTAAACGTTGCATAAATGTAGTTTTCCCTGAGCCTGCCATTCCTATACAGAAAATTGTTGGTGGTAAGCTGTTTAACAAGCCATCGTTTAAGTTTTCATCAGGCGCATTAAAATTCAGTTTAGAGCTGCTCATTATTTAAATTTGAATTAATCTGAAGATGACAATGCTTGAGTAGAAAAATTTTTTAAAAAAATTAAATAAATTGGATTAATATTTTAAAAAAATTAGTAAGCATATTATTAGTAATATGGTATTAAGTTAAAGTATCCTGTAAATTACAGTATAATTTTATCATGAAAGTCCCTGATCAGGGATTTTAATATAAATTTGCATTGTTCGTAAAGACAATAAAAACAAATAGAACAAAAATATCAAAAATATCAAAAATATCAAAAATATCAAAAATATCAAAAATATCATAGCATATGCTAAAATGCATTTTAATTAAAATTCTAAAGCAAAAAAATGTGTACATCTCAGCCAGCATCTAATTTAATATAAATTGAAAGATATCTAAAATTATTTGATATGCTTATATTTACTTATTATAACAATTATTAAATGAATTTTTACTGTGTTTCAATAAATAAATTTAAATAAATTTAATAATTATTAAATTTATTACTTATAAGTGTTAAATTTATTACTAGGACTAATATGTTTGAACTTAGTGCTAGATATTTTTTGTGGAATTGGTTACAGAAATGTTTTCAATATTACTGTGTAATTATCTAGAAGATATAGTTAAAACGAACTTAATGCGGATTTTAATAACAATAACAAAGACAAAAAAAACTTCTTGAACAATATCTATGACAGCATGAATTATCAAAAAAGTCAATTCTTACGATTGATTTTTGTTCCTTAAGTTCGGGGTTTGTTGTAGAAATCTTGGCTTTTGTTAGCATCATTTCCTACACATTACATAATAAACTTTTGGGTTATTCCGACAAACTTTTCATTAAAATGTACCATAAAACGGCATTAGTTTGTGAAGGCTAATGAATGTAAATCTGGAGTTCAGTGTTAGGGATGGGAAAGAATTAGAGAGCTAGCTACAAAAAAAAATAATAGGCGCACCACCTCGACAAGCCAACACGACAAAAAAAAGCAAGTCCAAGCAGGTTTGTCTGTCCATTCACGTATATATGTGAATATATATTGAAGGTGAATAGAGGAGGTATTGATAATTATCTTGTAGCGTAACTTACGAAATAAGAAAACCGAGGAGGGTCAGCTATTTAGCTCCCGCAATTAATATTTCAGCCTGTCACTGTGATTTTCCATTTATGTTCTTTTGATTGTGCAAAGTAAATACAAATTTAATAATAATAAAAATCCCGCCCGATTCCGACAAACCCCGTGATATTTTGAAATATAAATAACGACCATAGGTTCTCAATTAAAACTCATAGTTCATTATTTTTGTTATTTTTAAAATATATCAAGTTTATATCGACTAATTTAGATTAAAAATTGAAAGCCGATTCCAAAATACTAATTTTTTTTTCATAGTTTAAGACTTTAAAATGGCTTCTCCCGAAATTGTTAATTGGATCCAATCTACTCCTGAGCCTTCAGTCAAGCCATCTGAAAAAGATTATTTGGAACCCTCAGCAGTTGCCGAATTGATTAGAAGGTCACCTAAGGACATTGCTATTATCGACCTTCGAAAGAACGATTTTGTTGGGGGGAAAATTAAGGGTGCATTTAATATTCCTGCTCAAAGTATTTATCATAGCGTTGACGACCTATATGATCTTTTTGACAAAGCTGAAAAAAAGGAGATTATTGTTCATTGTGTAAGTTCACGCGATAGAGCTACACGCACTTGGGGCTGGTTAACCGATTATAAAAATTCGAAAGGATCAGGTCCCGAAATTTTTATCCTTAAAGGTGGATTTAATGCGTTTAAGGCTGCAGATGGCACCAACGATTTAATTGATAATTAATTATCTTACTATAATTTTTATATGATTAATTAAATGAAAGTTCTTTAACCTTTAAAAATTAGTGATTGAAAATAAGAAAAATAAATGGTATACTTACTGTACTGGGAAGTTCCCATGCAACCCAATCGCTTGTGGTATTGGGCAATATACCCATAGTTGACAACTTGTAAACTCCAACACACATGGTAAGCACAATAAAAAATGAATAAAGAAGTTTGAGCATAAATATGCTTGAGGTATTAGATTCGGTTTCAAGTTTTGAAAATTGTTCATTAACTGTCATTAATTGTTTCAAAGGCCCATTAAAAAACATCATCCATGTCATAGAAAGGGGAATTACTTGTAAAGAGCTTCCACTAAAATATGACATTATCAAATTCATAGGAATGCTTTTGGCAGGCCCAAACGCCACTTCTCTAGCTCTTCTTAACTTAAGTTCATCTTTTTCTTGCTGCTTTTTTTGTATTTCCCTCCTATTATGAAGAGCTGATGAGGCAGAAGTAGAAGAAGATGATGATCCAGGAATTTCGGAAGAAAAGCCAGGTGGATCGACTACTTTTCCATTAATATTTATCTTTGTCGAATTTAATCCCTTCAATGTAATATTTTTCCCAGATTTTGAATTGACAGATGGGTATGTTAAATCATAATACCACTTAGGTTTTTCTGCTGCTAAAGGTGTTTCCATTTTTAAAATTTAATACTATTTGTTCAAATACTGAGTATCGCCGAATTAACGAGATATGTAAATTTCTGCAAGCAACAGATACAATGAATATTGAGTAGGCCCTACAATTATATAAGATTTTACAAATTTTAATTGTCACTAATGCTATTACATTTTCCCATTTACAATACAATACAAGAAAAAAATGTAACAAAACTTTTACTGGGATATTGAACAATCTTTGAGATGTTTAAGATTGATTCTACAATTAAATACGTTAAGCTCTTCTAAGAACCAAATTTCGATTCAATTTTTCAAAAACAAGGAAATTTTTATTCTTTTATTACATTTAAGTTCTTGATAAACGAATTTAAATAGCACCGCTTTTCATTCCGGATATTTTGAGTCATGAATGGTTCAAACTTAAATGGTTCGTTTTCAGATCAGACAATTCGTCCTATTTCGATTTATACAACTTATTCACAAGCCCTTTTGTCTGAGGATGATACTTCCATAAGATTAGAAAACAATGATAAAAAAAACTTAGGTTTAAATAAAAATAAAAAAAATCTTTTAAATTCTTCACAGTTTCAAATACATGATAATCCGAGTTTAGATCAGCATTCAGAAACACAAACACAAACACAAACACAAACACAAAGAAGTCAGTCAAATATATTGAAATCAACTCCGTTAGATTTTAATAATCGATTTCCGCAGTTTTTTCCCTCTTACCAATCTATTTTAGAGTCAAATACTTCACACCCGCCTTCATTTTTCGAAATTTCCAAAACAAATAAAGACTTATTGCTAAATCCAGCCCAAAATGGTGTCTCAATAACATCCAAGCATCCTCCTCCTAAATTGGAGAAAGGAGGGGTTATTCATGAAAAAGGTGACTTTACAATATTTGTCAAATCAGGTATGAATGTCTTATCTGTAGTTCAGCGTGTAGTGAAAATGTTGGACTATATTAAAGAAAAAAACTTACAGAAAAAAGTAATACATTTAAAAGCCCTTGGAAAGGCGATTGATGTTGCCATACTTGTGGGGATTAGGTTACAACAAATGGGCTATTTTTTAATCTTTAAGACCTCAACTGAGAAAGTTATAGATGAAGTAATTGAAACCGATGATGTTGAAAAAAAAATTGAAGATGGAAATCAAAACAAAATTCAATATGAGTTACAGAAACACAATGACCAAAGACCCACCTTAAGACATCGCAAAGTAACTGCAATCACAGTTGAAATAAAGTCGAAAGAAGAGGAATATTACGGATTTGGGAATAAAGACAAGGCCAGGAGTTCTAATATAGCTGGCAAAGGGAATTTCCCTAGGTATGCTACTTATTCAGTGGCTGATAAGAGTTATTGATTCATAAATTCATGAAGTTTTAAAAATTTAAAAATTAAATTTTATTGATTTCAGATTGCTTGCAGTTATATTTTAATTGAGCTACAGTCTTGTGCAATGACTCTAATTCATCACGCTCTCGATCATTGCTTACATTCTGATATCCTTGATGAAGTATGTTTAAAGCTTGATCATACTCTCGTAAATACAAGCATCGTTCAATTGCATGGCGAAGTGCTGAGCGATCGATTTTAACTTTGGCATTTGTATAATCTCGGGTCACTAGAGACTGACATTTAATTATTACATGAGATTTAAGTTACTTTTGAGATCAGTGTATCTTACCTCAGATGTTTGAATTATAGGTCCTGTTTTTTCCCATAGATCCCTTTGATCAAAAAAATCATCATCTGATTGGTCTTTTCTTACTTTAGATTGTAATTTCGGAGCCGTTGATGGATTTGACATTTTATCTATGTTTAAATAGTATTGTGGAATTGATCGGAAAATTTTTTTAAAAGGTTTTTGTAAATATTTTTTTAAACTATGTAGTGTTAGATTTGTCATCATGTGTTAAATTTGAGATTTGGTCTATTGAGATGGAAGTAGACTCAGTTAATGTTGTTTTAGTAGTGAAAATCTGTTCAAGATTAAATCTATGGTATTCCTTTTCAAATTCTGGGCCAACCACTGACATTCCAACTATTGATTTATAACACTCAACAATAACCATTTTTTCGTAATTTTTTAAATCTACTGAGTTCTTTATTTTTTCTTTTTTGGGAGGTTCAGACTTGGTTAACGTAGTTTCCATATCATTGTTTTCAGTTTTATCATGGATCGGCGCTGATATTATAAACTTAGCAGTCTTATTAATAATGTCTTCCCGAGAAAGAACATTATGATTTCTCAAAGTCGGACGAATGGCAAATGTTTGTGGAACTCCTCTATTATAAAATTCGGGTGCGAGTACTGTGTTAAAGAGACGATTTAAGCCTTCAATATTTGCAGTTGCAGTACAAACGATAGGTGTGAGGCGTTGAGCAAAACGACTTCTTTTTATTTGGCTGCCATATTTGACGTCTTTGCAAACCTTTCCAACAAAATCAACAGGATCTATGGGCAAGCGAGTTCGGACAAAAATAACACATTCACACCCAATTTCCATTGCTTCAAATAATTGTTTTCCTTTTTTATTTGAAGCTTGTTTTGAAATTTTACTTTGGCTTGAATTTTTAAGTTCTTCAAGCTCTCTAGCAATAATATCTTCAATGGTTTCTTCTACATTATTTAGACTTGACGATCTATCTAATGGTGCTTGAGTTTCCTCTAAAATTTTTTCAGTTTTTAAATTTCCGTAAAATTCTTTGGAATACTCATTAAAAATATCGACAATTTCGTTCCTACACTTAGCTTCTTTACCTCTTGGACATGTAACAAAAATACCACTCCAAAAAGGTTCAATATTTTTTAAATTATTGAACTAAAAAAAAATTATTAAAAAATGAACAATTTTTTTTCCTACTTACTCACCTTTGGTTTTTTGTTTCCTTCTTTCATTTCATGTGCTTTTCTTTTAATAGACATTGTCAACTACTAGTAGGAGTATAAGAATGATCATAATTGAGGTTTTCAACGAAAATACCTCCTTATATATCAGGGTTAGGGGGTAAAAAGAATTATCAACTTGTTAATCATAGGCAATTACACTTTTAATCAAACTAAATATTTACAAAGTATCTTATTTTTCTTTCTTTAACAAAAGATGGCCCTTTCGTTCATCTAGTCTAAGAGCAATATCTGCTGGTTTATAGTCCATAAAAAAGAATTTCAACGTCAATTCAATCAACCAGCAAGCGCCTAAATCTAGTAAAATACTACCAGTAAGCTGAAATCTAAACTTATCTGTCATTGGTACCAGTTTTAAAACCTCGTTTAATTCAGGAATAAACTCCGTAGATCCAGAAAGAGCAAGAGCACCAACACCTAAAAGCCCGTAATACATTCCCCTGTTTTCCCTGAGACTTTCTCTAAACGGTCTGCCTTGGTAATTAACTGCAAAAGTAGAAACTTGTTGACCAAGTTGCAGCAAATAAATGGCAGTATTCAACAAAGACGGCTTAAATTCAGCTTCTAGATCAATATCATTTTGTCTTGGTTCAATTTCATAAACACGATTGGTAATAAACACTAGCGTAGCAATATGAACAGCAAATTGTCCTAAAATGGACCCCATGATGTAAATATTAAATATTCCAGGCTGTGGACGTTGTTTGGAAAGTTTTTCAATTGCACGTGAACGGGATATTGACATGAAACACACAGATAAAAGCAGGCCAGAAGCAGTGGCTTGGGCATCCCCAATCTTAATTCCGGCCAGATAAAGAACAGAAAGAGAGTAAGCAGAAATCAAACAATTCAAAGCAAGAATTTTATACATCTGAATTGTAGCTACTAGAGTACATCGTCCTTGTCTGATAATCTTTGTAATAGCTGAGACATCAGCAAGTTTTGATGTAAATGGGGCAGCCACAGATGCATCACCAAGTTTCAGTTTAGGTGCTTCGTCTTCATTTTCTTCAATAATTGAAGTTAATTTATCAGCAAAAGCAGCAGCTTGTTGTGGAGCCTCATCTGTGTTAGTGTATTTTTCAATTTCTTGAATGGTTTTCTCGTCTAGAACACCACCCTTTTCTTCAACAGCTTTACGATAATGAGGATTATTAGGTCCAGGAGGATACAAATGCGCAATCGCGGGTGGAACAGGAGGAATTTTAGTACTGCCCCATCTTTTCATAAGAGCAACTTGTTTCTCATAAACTTGCTTAGTTGCTTCAATTTTTCTATCATCAGCCATTTTGTTCATACCCCCTGTAGTTCCGTTAAGAAGAGCAACACCAACATGTGCTTGTTTTAAAGCACCAACATCATTTGTTCCATCACCACACATTAGAGTCATATAGCCAGCTTCTTTAAGAACCTTCAAAATGAACTCTTTCTGCAATGGAGAAACACGGGCATAAATCCAAGTATGTTTGACCAAATCAACAATATGTTGATGATTACTAAGCTTTGCCAAGGCATAACCAGTAACACACAAGTCAAAATCTTCAAAAATAGAAAGATTTAAAGGATCTGATGGTTTTACAGGAATAATAGTAGATTCATCAACGCTTCTCCAAACAAGTTCATGGTCACCGTGATTAACTTCAGGTAAGTCGAGTATTAATGTTTCACGCTCAACAATACCAACCTCTTTCGCAACATGAACTGCAGTAAGAGGGTTATCTCCAGTAATCATCACAACACGGTGACTTGATTCATTCAGCATTTTAACAGTTTCAACAGCATCCTCTTTAAGAGGCGTGTGGAAAACAAGGAACCCTGCAAAAATTAAATGAGATTCAACTTCTTCTCGTGTAATTTTGTTAAGCCTGCTAGGAGAGATGTTATTTTCCAAATATTTGTATCCTAATGCCAAAACACGACTACCACTTCTTGTGAAACTTTTAAATGTAGTTTCGTACTCTTTAGGAAGAGTGTCAATCATTCCACGAAGAGTTTCAGGTGCACCTTTGACAGCAATTAATGTTTTTCCTTCGACATTTGCAATGCTCGAAGATCTTTTTAAAGCAGAAGAAAACTGAAATCGTCTGAGAATAGTCAATTTTTGAGATGGAATTTCCTTATTTTGAACAATATCATTTTTGGCAACGATCCATTTAATTGCTTTTAAAGTGTTTTTTTCCATAGGGTCACCAACAGTCTCACCGTCATCAAGTAATACTAAAGCATGAGCAGCGGCAAGAACAAGGCTTGTTTCACGAGATATTTCAGAAACAGAAGAAAGAACTGTTGGATTAGCAGCAATCCCAGCAATACCCTCAACCACTAAATCTTCTCCGGTCAAAGTTCCTGTTTTATCAAAACAGCAAACATCAATTCTACCAGCGAAAGGGATTCTGAATGGTTCAGTACAGTAAATGTAAAACTTGGACAACGATGCAAGAGAAGAGTTGACGGCAAGAGTTAACTCCATTGGAAGCTCAGGCGGAACGACAGAAGTAATAATAAGAATACAGTCAAGAATAAGTTTCGATCTCTTTCGATTAGACTTAACACCTTCTTTCCAAACATACCAACTTGCAGCAATAGCAAAATTTAAAAGAAAAAGGATAAAAAAGTAAGCTTCCTTATTTCCAGCACCAACGCGTTCTGTTGAAAATATCATGACACGAACAAGACTGCCTTGGCTGGTTTCAAATCCAATTTTCGTGACAATTGCTAAAGCGCCATTGTCAGGTGGTAAAGGAACATGAGGATTGATAGGAGGTGTAACTTGAAGAGCCTTAGTACCACCATGAAGGATTGAATTTTTATCAAGACCTTCAACATCAATAAATTCATCGCCAGGCCTCAGTGAAATAGACTCCTTAAGTAAAGGAGTTGATTCACCAGAAAGCATGGCCTCATTGACGATAGTTGTACCATTGACCAAAATTAGATCGCAGGGAAGCCCAGATTCCTCTTTGGAGCGTGTGACAGAAATTAAATCACCAGGGAGTAACTCATCCGAATCTATTTCAATCCATTCTTTAGCCCTGTAGGCCCAAATTTTGTACGGTGTTATGCTCATTCCGCGAAATTCTCGAAGAGTGGTTTGGCGTTGCCATACAACAGTGGATTCAAAAGCAAGAAGCATGAAAAGAGTAAACAAAGGGTAGTACCACATTTCATCCAATAACCAAAGAGCAACACAAAACATTTGGAAAACAAAAAAAGGTGCAACTACATGTTCTTTCCAAAGTTCAAGAAACGTTGGTATGGGGATGTCAAACTTATTCTCTCCGTATTGGCGTTCCAAATTCTCTAAATCTCCTGTTAAACCAACAGACTGTTGGTAAAATGAAATCTTTTGAGGTGAATCGATAGTGAAGCTTGGAGGATTAAAAGTTCCGGTTTCAAAGTTATATATAAAGCGTCGGCGTTGAAATAAGAAAGAAATTTCTTCATCCCCATCATAAAATGCACGTTGAATTGTACATATCTCGGAAGCACCACCATTTGCCACAGGAATTAATCGAATCAAACTGGCCTCTTCCACAGATTGTGCCTAAAAATTTTATGTTAAAACATTTATATAGATAAATATGATATAAACTTACTAGTTTAGTGTTAAAAATTCGATCAACCTCCACATTCCAAAATGGCATAAGCCAAAATAAAAGGTTCAAGGAAAAAATTGTACCCAAAAACACAAAAGTCCATTCAGATCCTCCAATATGTTCATCATAATGGAAAAAATAAAAATATCCAAAGAGCGGATAGAGAATTATAAATGGCCATACGTATGGTCTATATATTAAAGGAAGTGGATTATGAAGCGTAGCTTCGGCAATAGATGAATTTGGCACCAATTTGGAAGCCCTAAGAAATTATGTTAATATAAAGTAAAACCTTGAAAAAAAAACGTCACTTACATGGTATAGGTTTGGTGTTGCTTTAAAGTATAGTTACAGTCAAAAAATATTGTCTAATAAAATAAATATTTTATAAAGAACACGAAGAACTAAGTCAACTAATTTTCGTGGTATACAATTCTTTAGTAATTACTGCTGTACTTAAGTAATTAATTACCTAAGTCTCATTGGATTTAACAAAAATATGTAACACATATTGTAATTATATTTTGATATGTGTTAAGTATTGAGTTTAAGTAATTACTTAAAAAGGCTTATGCCAATTTGCATACATACATTATTGTATACATGCAAATTGATTTACCTTATAATTATAAGGTAGTTTAATGATACCTAATTAGGTATCATTAAATGAGAAAAAACCCAAAATTTTTTTGATAGTTATCAACCTTTTCTAGGGTATCTTTGATATTACTAACTAAAAAGCAAAACTATTTCAAATTCTATATATATAACCATCATTAAGCATTAGTTTGTTTGATTGAGACATCAACTCCAGCGCTGCTTCTGATTCCTCAGTTGTAAATATTTTTGAAGAATCCTGCTCTCTATTAATTGCCAGAAGAAGCCTAGATTTCTCAATGGAGGCATCATCAACAAATTCTAATGAACTCATCAATCTTCCTGCTATATGTAAAAACTCTTCATATCTTGAAAAAGAAATGCCTTGGTTAGCATCCTGCTGGTGGGTGGAATTTCGACTTAAATTAGAATGAGATGATTCAACTCTTGGAACATGACTCTCCTGAGAAGATAAATTTAAGGAAGCTTTTGGGGAAATTTCCCTTATTTGAAAAATGTCTATATCTTCAGAATCATTTTCATCCATTGCTTCTCTGTGTTGTGTAGACAGTTGATTTTCTTTGCCATTTAAGGACATGTTTTGAGTCCTTTGTACAACTTCTTCTTCTTCATTTTCTTCCTTATTTTCATCGGTGTGGGCTCTTTTTTGACGTTTGTGTTTTCTTTTGGAAACATCTTTGAATAAGGCAAATCGTAATAGTTCCTCCGCTACTTCAACATCCTTTTCTTCAACTCGAGATGATAAACGAGATTTTGCATGGGCTGTAGAAAGACGAATAAGGGTTTCAAGTGTACGTACTGTTATAGGAGAAGTATGACGTTGATTTCCCGCTAATTGATCGTTTCGTAAGGCGGAATAAGTAGAAACAATGTATGTATTTGCTTCATCTGTGAGCTGAGGATTAATTCTTGTTTTTGCATATTGAACATATTTTCGAATAAAAGGAATACTCAAGACTTCAATCTCATCAGGATTCTGACCAGCATCGACCAAACCAGAATGAAGTAAAGAATTAAATTTTTCAAACACTGTACTTTCCTTCTCTGAAGTTTCTTCATCTTCATCGCCAACAACTAAACTTTGGGTAATATTTTCTCGAACAGGAACGCCTTCTTCCGAACCTGGTGTTAAATATCTGTGCATTCGAAGAACATGTTCAGATATTTGAAAATCGCGCATTCTATTTACATTATCAGTGACAACAAAAAGCAAATCAAAGCGGGATAACAATGAATCAGGTAGTGCTATATTTTGATGAGGATCCTTGTGTGTGTCATATTGACCAAAAATGGGGTTTGCTGCAGCTATTACACTGCACCTTGCATTTAGAGAAGTATGGATTCCGGCTTTAGCAATAGTGACAGTTTGTTGTTCCATTACCTCATGTATAGCAACTCGATCAACATCACTCATTTTGTCAAATTCATCAATGCAAACAATACCTCTGTCCGCCAAAACCATGGCACCCGCTTCTAATCTTCGTTCACCTGTTTCCTGGTCTGTAGTAACCGCTGCAGTCAAGCCAACACCAGATGATCCTCTACCAGTTGTAGCAATAGCAAGGTTCGCAGTGTTTAAAACAAATCGAAGCATTTGAGATTTAGCTGTTGAAGGATCTCCAACCATTAAGATATTGATATCACCTCTTAAATGAGTTCCATTAGATAAATTTTTTTCAGTACCACCGAGAAGCATTAATAAAACAGCCTTTTTAATGTACTCGTGACCGTATATACTGGGCGCCAAAGATTGAGAAAGAAGTTCAAAAACATTAGATTTTTGTGCAATAATATTAATATTTCTAATATCCATGTCCGTTATAGAATTTGTTGCGATTTGGCCATTTCCTTTAGTTGATAATAATACTATATTGTCAGCAACAAGTAAAGATCTAAACGTAGAACTTTGTGACATAGCATTTGATCCCAATGAACGATAAACACCAACTGCTTGTATGCGGTCTCCAGGTTTTGTGGTATCTACTAAGTCATCATCTAAAACGATATCTATAGAACGTGGAAGCTGTCCTGCTGGTGCTTTTTCAGGCATTTCTTGAATTGATATTGTTTGATAATCGCGATAAGTACAATATCCATATTCTGTAATTAATGGGTTACTATGTTCATCTTCGGTAGGATAAACAGATGTTGTTGGTATCGGATCAAATGATAGTGTAGCATCACGATATTCCCGAGTATGAAACTGACCAGTCTTTTCAGCAAAGTGAACAGATCGAACAATTTTTGGGCGAACAAGTGAACAACGGGTAACAATTCCTTCCACACAAACAAGTTTACCCAAATGACTAGCCTTTATAGTTCTAGGATTCACAAAATGATCACCAAAGCTCCCCCTAAACGCAACAGAAAATGTATCATGTTCATTTACTCTATGGTAAAGAGGGTTGTGAACTGCTAATACCATTTCTTTTAAAGCATTTTCAATTGACGGAAAATAATCGGCAGGGCTATTCAAAACTCCACTCCAAAATTTGCGATCAAAATCTCTAAGATCATCTAATGAAACTATCAAACGTTTTTCGCCTTTTTGAAGCATTAATTGGACTTCATCAGAATAATTTGTTGAGTTCTTGGGATACTCTAAAAATTCTTGAAATATTCTTTGGTGATCAGCCGAAACATTGGTATGTGGCAAAGATGATGTAGCTGATGGTTCAGACATTCTCTCTTAAATAATACTTATTGAGACTATCGAGAATAAAAAAATTAAAATATAAATATAAATATAAATATCAATATTAATATTAATTCTTTGATTTAATGTATTCAATGTTAAAGCATGTTAAGTAGTATAGTAGATTTACCTGTCAGTTTTGTTTTGTTTTGTTTTGTTTTGTTTTGTTTACTACTCTTTGTTTGTTTGTTTTTAAATTTCATCCTCTTAAGCATATAAAAACGTTACTATGGCAACAATTTATTAAAATGTAATACATATGTATTACATTTATAGATCTATCAATGAAAAGAGTATTGATAATTGACAAAAAATTAATTAATTATTTATTTAAACAAACTTTGTTTTTATAAAATAAAGAATTATAAAATATTTTATTTATTAAGTAAAATTTTATGTAGTCGTAATATTTAAAATCCCAAGCCAGTTGGTTGAGCACTAACAAACCCAGGTCCACCATTCGAAAAACCACCAGTACCTTGGGTAATCATAAGTCTAGTTCCAGCCCCCAAAATTGGAGTTTCCTCTTCTTTTTTTTCTTGTTCCTTTTCTCTGGCCTTGCGCTCTTCATTATCTTTTTTCAAAAGGACGAGAAGGGTGTTTTGTTCACGCTGAACATTGATTAAATAAGGCATAGTATAATCCTTTAAATTATGAACCCAAGAAAGTTCGGTAACAACGTCTTGCTTGATCAAATCATAACAAGTATAAAGAGTAGCAACATAACATTCTTTGTTACCAATTTCAACAAAATAGCGAAGAAGATCCTCAGCAACTTCTTCCTTTGAAGAAGTAGCAGCAGTATCGATTGCATCCTTCCATAGTTTGTCTTCCTTGGAA
The DNA here is from genome assembly GCF_902498895.1 of Magnusiomyces paraingens. Lineage (NCBI taxonomy): Eukaryota > Fungi > Ascomycota > Dipodascomycetes > Dipodascales > Dipodascaceae > Magnusiomyces > Magnusiomyces paraingens. The sequence continues at coordinate 82,736 of NW_022474071.1, forward strand.
AGAGAAATACTCTTATTCCATTTCTTGTTTTTCTTATAGATATGGGCAGCAATTTGTCTGAAATAGATAAGATCATGCTTTTCTAGCCGAGAAGCTAAATCAATAGGGTCATATCTATCAAACGAGTCGACGGAATCCTTCAAAGATTTATAATCCTCTTCCTCAATAAGCAAATCATGGTAAGCATTATTGACAGCAAAAATATTTTGGCCTTGCACAGCGATTAAAAATGGTTTGATCATAGGAAGATTATCACTCTTCTGAAACATCTTAACAACTCTGCTAACATCAACACGTGGAATGAAAACATTAAGAAGATCATTAATAAGTTGAGGTTGCTCTGCCATATAAAAGTTGATGGACTTGTAATAAATCTCGAGATTTGCAACTTTAACGACAACATCTTTGAAAGAATTATGTTCAAATGCATCGGGTGAATGTTCAATCATGGCAAGAGCAGCATTGTCCCACTCATCGTAATGGCAATAAAGGAAAACAAGTTCAGGCCAAAGATGAGCTGCTTCACAAGCACGGATAACTTTTGGAATGTTAATCCGAGACCAGAATAACTTCAAATGTTCCATAAGTTTCTCAGGTCTGTACTTTGAATACAAAATGCCAAGCTCAGTAAACATTCCCATATGAGCTCGTTCCAAAACAAGGCCCTGTTCAAACAGAGAAATCAGTTCATCAAAGTAACCTGAAAACTCATATCTTTCTACCAAATCTTGAAGTTCTTCAGCGTGAACAATTAAATTAAGACCACAAATTTGAGCAAGTCGGAATTCCTTATGTTCAATACAAGCTTCATTAACCTGTTTCCAAACCATGACACTACTAGCCTTTCTAGCAGAATCGACAGCAGCTTGATAATCGTTCAAAAAAACCAAAGTAGAAGCCAATTTGGCCCAGTTAGAAATGCTAGTAAAAACAATTTTTGCAGCTTCATATTGTTTTTCATTATAAAGCTTATCACCGATGGATTCTAAATCTGCAACATTAGGTGAATTTAGAAGATCTTTTAAGTCATAAAGTTTGTCAGTAAGAGCATAACTTAAAAGAAGTTGGCCATCAATCAGAGGTTCTCTCAAAGTCTTGCGAGCCATCAACAAATAAGAAATAAGCTCTTCATCCTTTCCAGCATGAGAAGCAATTTCAATGACTTCAGCAAAATTACTTGGATCATTAGCTTTCTTGTAAGACTCAATTGCATCAGAAACACGAAGACCATTTAACTGGGCTTTACCTAACTGACTCCAAACTTCAGAAATATCGACTGTTTCAGCATAGCTTTCTGCACGATCAAGGGAAAGAATATTATCAACAAGCACATTGAGAGCATCAGTGTGCTGTTCTGCCTTTTTGTAAACTTCAAAAGCCTCTTCATTAAGACCATTATCAAGACAAATTTGGGCAATATCAGTCACATCGTAATTGTCCAACCTTTCAATGTAGGAACTAACTTTACCTTTGTCAGACTTAATGGCTGTCAAAATAAGTAGATTTTGAAGATTTTGATTATCATTGAAAGGAGATGGCTCCAAAATAATTTTCTCCAAGAGTTCAATAAGTTCTGTCGGAAGATCAGCAGATAAAAATGCTTTCACTGCAATTGAAACATTTTCGGGATCACTAGATTCCGGCACAGCAGTCCCAACAACCTGATCAATTAAAGAACGACGATGTAAATTATCCTCTTTCAAAACATAATCCCAAAGTTCGGAATCAGCACGAGCAACAAGATATCGAGCTTGGTGCTTATACATAGCATTTTCATTGGTAATGTGAATCAATTCGTAATCGTTTTGACCTTTTTCATAAGCAATGAAAGCTAAGTAAGGATCCCTCTTTTCACAATATTTACCAATAACAAGGGTATCGTAGTTGCTGTTTTCCTTCAAAAACTTCTCGGGGTTATTATTGCTGTCAATGTAAATTTTGGCCAAAGCATCAAAAACAGAATGATCCTGAGTGCCTGTAGCAAGAACCTTTTCAAGAAATGGAAGCAGTGTCTTAAGTCTGTTACGTTTTTCAACTTCGGAAACTAAAGTTTCGACAGGAATCTTATCAACAGGAACAGAATCCAAAAGAGCTTTAACAACAGACTCCTCACAATCAACGTCAAGAAGAGCAGCAATTACTTCCGGAGTTCTAGATGGATTTACACGTTGAACGTAAATCTCAATGTACTTGAACAGTTGATTTTGGTACAAATAAAGAATAAGATCATGAACAAAATTAAATCGATCACAAACAATGACAAGAGGAAGCTGATCATCAAGTTTGGCATCCTTTAAAAAGTTCTTAACCTTTTCAGGGTTATAAACACTGTTTTCTCTGACAATGCGCTCAATCTCGTGAAACTGACCAATTTGAGCAGCAGATTGGATATATTTAAAAACAACATCTGCGTCATCAGAAAGGTTTACAATTGTTTGAAGATAATAAAATAAGCCCTCCGGTGTTTTAAACTCTTCAAAAAGTTTGATGAGATTCAATGGGCCAACAAGATCAGAGTACTTGGTGGCAACTTGAATCACAATTTGAAGGTTTTGGCGAATATTAGTTTTAAGCATTTCATGTAAAGATTCAAGAGTCTGCTCAACAGTCAGCTTTCCAAAGTAATTGACAAGCCATTCAGGGTTAAGGACATTGCTATGTGCAAGGACACGCTTGATATCTTTCAAATCATCATAATGTTCAAGAGCACGTTGAAAAAGGCCAGCTTGTTCACAAAGTTTTGCGATGCGGGCTCTATCATAATGTGAAAACATTTCGTTTCCTAAAATAGCATCCGCAACTTGAGGAGCCTTCAAAAGATTCATTTCAAGAAGACGGGTTTGAAGGTTGCCTTGCTCAGGAAGATTATCCTTAAGAGCATCGAGAAGAAAAGCTGTGGCTTGTTGAATATGATTTTGTGAAAGAAAGATATCAACAACTTTATCTAAATCAAGGTTTTCAACCTTTTGGTTGACAAGCTGTGTCGCAAATTCTGCAGCCTTGTCAGCATTGCTATACACAAGACTTTGGAGAAGTGAAGTATAATCAGGTGTGTAACCAACTTTTTGGCTGTAAGGAACAATCTTGTCATATTCCCCTAACTCGGCCATGGCAGCCACAACCTTAAAAGGGATATTCGCGCGAAGGTATATACTTAAAGCCAAACTAATATTTCTTGGACGAACAATATCACCCAACTCTTCTGAAGGCTCAAGTTTGTTTTCAGTCAACCATTTTTCAAGAAGAGGGAGACGGTCTTGTTCCAAAACAGGTCGAGCAAGTTCAATTGATTCAAACTTATTCAATGAACCTTGATCTAGCAAAGTTGAGAAATACTGTAAAATAGGATAAACTTGACCTGGTGGGGCCTGAATCCCTTTTAATCGCTGGACAGTTTCCTGAGTTCTGAGAATACCTCTAGGCGAATTTGCCGCAACTTTGGCAGCTTCAGTATAATTTCCACTGTTCAAAAGTTGATTGAAATGTTGTAGATAAAGATTATCGGCACCCGGAAGACCACCACGAGAAGCAAGAGCCAAGGCAAGAGATGTATTTCCAAGATTATTAAGAATATAAGGAACAACAGTATCTTCGTTTAATGAAACAGAAAGAACACTACCTTTTCGATTAATAACAAGAACACCCGAGGTGGCATCAAACTTTGTAGCAGTAAAAATTGGATCCTGAGAAATACGATTCATAAAGATGCATACCCCGGATTCGAGATCGTAGAGATGAATGAGACCATATTTAGTAATGACATAGACAATTCCATATTTATTCGACACCTCAACAGCAACTGGAAAATCATTAGGAAGTTCTGCTGGACAATAAAGATCAATAGCCTTTTTTTGGTAAAGTGGGTTTCCTTCCTTGTGATCGATTTCAACAATGTGGAGTTTACATCCAGTGCTAGTTCTGTTGGCAAAAGTAAAAAGTTGAGAATCACTTGAACCACCATCAAGCTTGATAGTTGCAAATGAAGAGGCGTGACCTTCAATTGCCTGTGATATGTTGCGAGACTTGGAAAATAATTGGATGTGCCCTACAACACGGCCATTTTCCTGTGCAATTCCAACAAGAGAAGACCATGACTCATCATTATTAACTTCATAGCTGATAATTTGTGAGTTCGAAAGTGAAGCATGACGATCAGTGTATTTCACAGGAGCATCTTGAGAAGCGTTAAATACATCCCAATGGTAAATAGAACTGTCAGTAATAATACCCAGAATGTTATCAGAAACCCACTTCCAAAAAACAATATTTTCTGATAACGTAGTTGACTTTAATCTTTGTTTCGTGTCAAGATTAAAAACCTAAAAAAGTTAACTAATTGCCAAACGATAAAATGATAAACGCCTCACCTGTAAAGTCCCACCCTGAGCTCTGAGAGCAATAATCAACTGAGAAGGATTCATAATTGCCGACTCAGCAGACATTGATTTTCTGGTAACACTATTATTGTCATGAAGATCAATTATAGCGACTTTATTTCCTTCAGATGAAGACTCTCTAACACTAATAAAAATAAATTAGCCATTGGGACAAATCAACCTCATCATTAAAGACTTACCAAATATATTTATCACTCTCGAGTGTACATGTATTAAAAGAAATCGCCGAATCGGCGACTCCTACATCAGAGAGCTTAAGATGCTCCTGAAATTTAATAGGTAAATCACCAGCAGACATTGCTCATATAAATGTTTAAACAATTATCAAATTTAGAGATTTCTAAATGAAAAAGTGGTGATATTCTGTTAGAAGAATGGTTTCTGTGTCGTAAAGTAAAAGTTAAGGCTAGAACGAGATAAACGATGAGTGGTTTTCAATATACTAATTTAACGTTTTTTTTTTGGGGAGGTGTATTTAGAAATTAATATGAAATATTTTTTAATATAAAAATATGGTAAAGTATTTTGAAAAATAACAATTTGGTAAATAAGTTTACACTTGTGGAGCTTTCATAAATTTTTCAAAAAAAAATAAAGACTTCCTAACTTACTTTCAAAAACTGAAATAAAAAAAATTTAAACTGTTGACTCTCAAAAAAAAAAAAACGAGAGAACAAAATATATGAATTCAAATAATTATCAAACAAAAAAACAAATGTACTGGTGATATGAATTGAGTTATTTTGGTGATTAAGTGTGTTGTGAGGGAAAAATCCTAGAATAAAAGATTCTTATGTTGTGGGTAGAATAACCGATTGTAATTGACTTATGGTTAGTTGACAACTCATCAATGTTTATGTTACAAGATTTAAATGGCATATTGCAACAAACATTCTTCAAATATTACTGATTCCTTAGTAATATTTAATAATTAGTGTTTTGATATCATGATTAAGTTATGAGCACATCATTTTAATTGGAAAATAGGTCATAGTCTGTATTAAGTTATTATAAATTTAATTAATCATTTAAGCTTATAAGCAATTATTAAAAATTTAATTTTTATGAATTTATATTTACTTAAATTGGTAAAAGATAGTTAATTTACTGATTTTTAAATATCATTTAAAAATCAGATAAAAATATTTTAAATTAATTCTCAAGTTTTTTCACAAAATGGCAGACTTTCAACCTGATTCCATAAATCAAATGGATCAACCTCAAGATCTTGAACGATACGTTGATGAAGAAAGTGAGGATTCCGGTACCACAGACGAAGAAGAAATTGAAAACCATACATCTGTTACAATTGGAGAACGAATCATTAATAACACATCTAATATACCAAAAATTGCATGGCATCCACAGAATGATATCAGTTTGAATAGTGACAAAACTTTTTTTTCATCTCCCTTTTCTAAACCTCTTTTACTTTCCAATAATTTTTCAGAAGCTAGAGATGCAGATGCCGCAGAAAGAAATTTTCTCTCCTGGTTAAAAGTAGCAACTTATCTTTCTATTGCAGGTACGGCTGTTATAATTAATATCAGGTTTCATGATCGAAAAAATGAAGGCAATACTTCACTGAATAAAAGTGGAAATGCCTTTCTGATTGGTGTCATGCAAAGTTTATCATCAAGTTCGATAACAAGTCAACAAAATCTTTTAGAGTCAGTGGTTGAAGAAAATGACTATAATGGACATTTATTTTCATTACCATTAGGTTTTGTGTTTTACTCCCTATCATTTTTGTCAATATTAGTTTCAATTGTAAATTATATTTCTACGATTAATGGATATTTTAAGCAAAGAGTTGTTGTGACAAATTCTTTTTTGACAACACTAACAATCGCAAGCATTTCTTTGGTAATATTAACCAGTAATGTGATTGTTCTTTGGAAGTTTTACTGAAAAGTTATTTTAAATTTTATTGTTGAATATCATACAGAATTTTTAAAAAATTTTTCATTTATTAATTTATCATTTTAAAATTTTAAAAGTTTCAAGTTCATTTTGTTTTCTTTTCTAATGGTCAAGTATTATTTAAATTTTCTTGTTCTTCATAAATTACGTAACCTATTTCTTTCTTATTTCTACCATATTACAAAATAATTCTATTTTTTGAAATTTATTATGCCAGCAAGGGAGGTCTGTACACATGCAAACAAGCTTTATGCTCGGGCCGGTCTAGTCTACCAAAGCTTGGTCACTATAGATTTTTTAAACGTAAAGAAAATCTCAGCGGTAACAAGGCATCTAAAATAATATAACTTGATTGTCAAGCCCTGCAGTCTAGAGACTTTCTTTGAAAATAAGTCATAAAAGTAGTTCGTAAAAAGTTCGAAATCTTCCTAAACGAAGTACTTCTTGGACTAGATCGTAGTATGAGCACATTGTGATGATTTGTGGTAGTGTTTCAGGTGTTTCACATAATGTTAATTTGCCTTGTATGCCTTCTTCCTTCCCAGCTCGTTGGATAACGTATATGGTAAACCTGCCATGACTTGTTTTCAGTTATATCGTGCCAGAAAGTATATGTCTGGGACCCTCCATGGTAGTCTGGGGACAATTTTTTCATTTTCGGCTTCTGCTTTGTTGTCTAATTAGACATAATTAAAAGCACATACTTATAATTATAAGTATGTGCTTTTAATTGTACCGGGGTTGGTGGGTGGGTGCTGTTCGCAGTCACTATTACATGTTGATGCTGCTATTGCGTGAGGACGCTAGGACTTGAAAAGAAATTTGCAACAGTTTTAAATCAGTTGACTATAATTAAGTAATTTACTCTGTCCAGTCTCTTATTGGATGTTTATTAGGAGCTAGAGTCTGACTGGGTTGTCTCTATTCTGTGATCTTGTGGGGCCGTGAGGATTCATTGAACTTATCATTTTAAACCCGTTTTAATAAATGGTTTGGTGTCACGTGAATTATTAAAAATAAAACTCTGGAGAGTTTTTCAACCAAATCTTGCTCGGTACTTTAGATGTTTATAACAATTATAAGTTTTTTACGATTTTTTTTTTACTAGACAGACTCCTTAACTACCTTTGGATTTTATGAGATATATGCGTGACCTCAGATAATATGAGTTCAAATAAGGGCGAAAACATTTTAGCCGATTCTTATCCATTAGAAGTACCTAGAATTACTGCTATTGAGTTTCCAGGAAACGTTATAAATACATCAAAAGCAATTGTGATGCTTGGATCTCAAAATAAGGTGGCAAAGGTATAAATATTTATAAACTTTTTGAAATATATTTTAACTTTGAACAGGCCTGTATAAGTAGAGGTGATAAACAACTAGAACTAAGATTCCGGCCAAATGACCCATATGAGCATCCAATCATGTCTAGCACCTCAAAAGCACAAAATATCGTTCTTCAAATTCAATTACCCAAGAAATCACTTGAAGCAGCAAATGGAGATATTCAAAAAGCATTATTAATATCGAAAAAAAATGATATTGTTTTGAATCCAGAATATATCATTGAAACCACTTATCGTTTTAGGGGTAAGGATCATTATTATAATTTACATCATGTACTAACTGATTTAGAACTGTGTGATTACCAGTATAACACGCGAAGTTCGGAATTTATAGAAAAAGTTAAATCGACTTTATTTTCACACAATTGTAAGTTATTTGAAATTAGGTCCTTTATTTTTTTTAAACAACCAAATGAAACGAAAAATCCTAATAAATAAAATAGACGAAGAAGTAAAAGATTTCCAATTTGATCAAAACGAATCATTTAGTAACAAAAAAGATATCGATATTATTCCTCCTCCGCGATTTTCACCTTTGGTTTATCCTTTTGCATATTCCTATAAACAAAACCCATCTCTTATGGCAGTGAATGATGGGAAAGGTGGTCAACAGCTAATCAACAGAAATAAAAGTCCATTGTTATATGCCCAATACATTTCATGGAACGATGACCCACCACTCTGTCCTTCTAAAGAGCTTCAAAAGCTAGTGGATGAAGGGCCAATGGCTTGCTTCAAATTTTTGACGGATCTTTTTGAAAAAAGGCCTATATGGACTAGGAAGTCTATTGAATATCATCTTCCAAAAAACTTATTGGTTTACTTAAAACAAGTTTTACACTATGTTAGTTATACAATTCAAAATGGACCTTGGCGAGATTCCGTTGTCAAATTTGGTGTTGACACTCGATCTTCTTCTAAATACCGTTTTTATCAAACAAGACGGTTTAGGTATAATTTACAGGACAAAGATACCCCTAAAGAAAGTCATATTCCTTATCAATTTGATGGTATAAATAAAATGAGTGGCAGTATCATTCAGTTCTGTGATATTACAGATCCGGACATTCGAAAGCTAATTGACGGGGGGGAAGTTCGAGAGACGCTAGATCCAGAATCAGGGTGGTATGAAAGCGTTGATTATCATAAAATTAAAATGCTTCTTTATTTGAAATACAAAGCAATTGGAGAAGGTATTTTGTTAAGCCAAGATCAAATTGATGAAGTCCTGAAAATGGAATCTGTTCCCAATGTTTCTAAAATACCAACTAACAGGAAGGCTAATGAAGACGATTACGATGGAGAAGCTGCAGCTTCTCAACCAACAAATGGCAAAGACATTATCGACCTGGATTCAGACATTGAAACATATGATACTGATCACTCTAATACGAATAGTGATGATGATATTTCTAGGCCCTTTTTAAATGCTGAAAATAATTTAACAGAAACTTCAGATGAGGTAATTTCGTTTTCTAAAGAAAATCTTCAACTTTTAAAGGATCTATCTGGGTTTATTCGCCAAAAGAATTCTGAAAAAGAAATTTCTGGTAAAGTGTCAAAGTTGGCTCTTGATTCCTCGACCCAAATTAGTCAAATCCATAACACTGGAGAAGTTTTGGACCATGGTCAAGGAAACCAAGCTGAATAGCCGTTTTATAACATGTGTTAATCTCTCTCTTCTTGTTTATAAGAAATTGCCGTGTGTATTTTTATTATATAATATAACTTTCTGTGCTTAGTAATTTTGTTTGCCAATCAAAATCACCAAAAACTTTTCATCCTCTTCATATTTCTTTCTTAGAGTTATCACCACTTACTTTGAAAAAAGTCAGCCCAAGATTTAATAATGTTGACGTCTTTATTGAACAACTTGAGACCCGGATATTCTTCTATTTTGAAGAATGGTATTAATCTTAGCCAAACTCGAAATTATGCTATTCCTGGATCCGGCCGCAGTGTTTTGACTCGAAGAGCGAAAAGAAAACTTATTCCAGGAAAAACCCGCCCTTCGATTTTTCACATGTTTGAATGTAAGGTGGAACTTTCTGATGGCTCCACATATGTCAGACGATCTCAATATCCCCGTGTTGAATGGAGATATCTTGCTGATCAACGAAATCACCCACTATATAATCCTTCTCGATCAAATCTCAAGGTCGTTGAAGCTGACGCTACAGGCAGATTGGCTAAATTTAAGCAAAAGTATGGCTTTGTGCAACCTGTTGATTCGGCTGATAAAAAAGACGCTACAGAAAAGAATAAATCAGATGAAAAATCTGGTGAATTTAGTAAGCCAGCCATTGATGATTATTTGGATCTCATGAGTGAAGGATATGTGCCAGTTCAAAGCGGTGGGAAATTGGCCAAGGCTAAAAGAGGAAAGAAATAAAGAAACCCTCATTCAACACATTTTCTTTATAAAAAAATAATCAAATTATTAATAGACAAATCGTATTTGTCATTTGATTGAAAATAGTTGTGTAAATAATAAGTTTTTAGATAGATGTAAAAAGGTATTCATATTGTGTTTTTTTTTTGTGTGTACATTTGTGTGCAACTTTTTTGTTTTTACCTACTCTTTTTTCACCTCTCATAGATATTTATGGATAATTAAACATAAAATAAATTAACTTATGGTTTTATATCACGAGATTTACCAAAAATCAAAGAAACGAAACTTAGAATAATTTGAATAAAGATGGGAAGTGTTTTTTTGCCACATTTGCATACAGGATGGCATGTTGATCAAGCCATTCTATCTGAACAAGATAGATTGGTAGTCATTAGATTTGGCAGAGACAAAGATCCAGAATGTATGCTCATGGATGAAGTACTATATAGCATTGCTGATAAAGTTAGAAACTTTGCTGTTATTTATGTTTGTGATATTGACGAAGTTACTGCCTTTAACCAAATCTACGAACTATACGATCCCATGGCCATAATGTTTTTTTACAGAAATAAGCATATGCTTTGTGACTTCGGTACGGGAAATAACAATAAGCTCAATTGGGTATTAGATGATAAACAAGAATTGATAGATATCATTGAAGTTATATATAGAGGGGCAACCAAAGGAAAAGGTTTAGTCATTAGTCCAAAGGGTAAGTTCTATTTATCAAATCGTATTTCAATGATTCTAACGAACATTTTTGTAGACTACTCGACTAAGCACAAGTATTGAGAATATAATCTTTTGTAATATATTAGTAATAAATGATGACTCTATTATGACAGTTTGTTCAATAAAACCTTTCATGTTACAGGAGCTTCTTTTTTTCCACTTTTTTTTCGCGACCAGATCAACTTGTTGTTTTTTTTTTTTAATTTTTTCTCATAACTCTCTTGGATTGTTTTAAATAGACTACGTTTTGTCGCTTTAGCATCGACGTATTTCACTCTATCTATCAAAACTGTTTTCTTTTTCAAACACGTCTACACGTTCAATCGCCTGGGGATTTCACCCTAGCCCATCTTTTCACAAGTATCTTTTTAAATCTATCAACAAAAGGACAACTGCTTCGCTTAGCAAACAATCCAACCAAAAGAAATCTAGAATGTCATCTGTTAGACCTGCAGATCAAGCCTTCAACCGTGAGGCAATTGAGGCTGTTTTGAAGAGGAGATTCTTCTATGGCCCAGCCTTTGACATCTATGGTGGTGTCTCCGGTCTATATGACTATGGTCCACCAGGCTGTGCTCTCCAGGCAAATATTGTTGACACATGGAGAAAACACTTTGTTCTGGAGGAGGATATGCTGGAAGTTGATACTACTATGCTTACTCCTCATGAGGTTCTTAAAACTTCTGGCCACGTTGATAAGTTTGCTGATTGGATGTGCAAGGATCCAGCTACTGGAGAGATTTTCCGTGCTGATCACCTTGTCGAAGAAGTTCTCGAGAGCAGACTCAAAGGCAACCTTGAGGCCCGTGGTTTGAATATTGATGCGCCCAAAGAGGATGACAAGAAACGCAAGAAGAAGGTTAAGGAGATCAAGGTTGTCAAGCTTGAAGATGAAGTTGTTGAAGAGTACGAAACTATTCTTGCCAAGATTGATGGTTACTCCGGAGAAGAGCTTGGGGAAATTATTGAAAAGTATAATATCACCAACCCCGGATCTGGTGGGAAGCTCCATCCTCCTGTTGCTTTCAATCTTATGTTTGAAACAGCTATTGGGCCCTCTGGTCAACTTAAGGGTTATTTGAGACCCGAAACTGCTCAAGGCCAGTTTTTAAACTTTTCCAAGCTCTTGGATTTTAACAACCTGAAGATGCCTTTTGCATCTGCATCTATTGGCAAATCTTTCAGAAATGAAATTTCACCTCGTTCTGGTTTGCTCCGTGTCCGTGAATTTTTGATGGCTGAGATTGAGCACTTTGTGGATCCTAAGGATAAACGCCACAAGCGCTTTAAAGAGGTTTCTGATCTCAAGCTCAGGTTTCTTCCAAAGGATGTTCAAGCTGCTGGAAAAACTGATATCACCGAAGCCACTATTGGAGACGCTGTTTCCTCAGGCATGGTTGACAATGAAACCCTTGGTTACTTTTTAGGCCGTGTTTTCCTCTTCTTGACTAAGATTGGTGTTAATCCTGAGAGGCTTAGATTTAGACAGCACATGGCTAATGAAATGGCTCATTACGCTGCCGACTGTTGGGATGCCGAGTTGCACTCTTCATATGGGTGGATTGAGTGTGTTGGTACTGCTGATCGCTCTGCTTACGACTTGACGGTTCACGCAGCTCGCACCAAGGAAAAGCTTGTTGTCCGTGAAACTCTTGAGGAGCCAATTACTGTCGAAGCCTTTGAAGTTGATTTTGATAAGAAAAAGTTTGGTCCTAAGTTCCGCAAGGACGCTCCTAAGATTGAAAACTTCTTAACTACCCGCAACCAGTGCGAGCTTGAGAATCTTGGTGACGAGCTTACTAAAGATGGCAAGATTGTTGTCGACATTGACGGTGTTGAAGGTAAGGTTGAAATTGATAGCTCTCTTATCAGCATTGAGAAAAAGACGAAAACTGAGCACATTCGCGAGTATACCCCCAATGTCATAGAGCCTTCCTTTGGTATTGGTCGCATTCTGTACTGTATTCTTGAGCACAGTTTCTGGACCCGCCCTGAAGACTCTGCTCGTGGTGTCTTGTCCTTCAAGCCTCTTGTTGCTCCCACTAAGGTTCTTGTTGTTCCTCTTTCAAGCAACGAGGCATTTGCTCCCATCACTCAAGATGTTATCAGCAGCCTCAGAAAGCTTGGTATTTCTTCCAAGGCAGACGATTCCTCAGTTTCAATTGGCAAGAGATACTCTCGTAACGATGAGCTTGGCACTCCTTTTGGTGTGACTATCGACTTCCAGACTGTTAAGGATGGGTCTATCACTTTGCGTGAACGTGATTCGACGAAGCAAGTCCGTGGCTCGCAAAAGGATGTTTTGGCTGCTATTCAAGCCATGGTTAACGGTACTTCTTGGGAAGAAGGAACTAAGGATCTCAATGTTTTCGAGGGTCAACAGGAATAAGAAAAAAATGCAAAACAAAAATATTTTTTTGTATAATTAGTGATATTTTGTGAATAAGAATGGAAAAATAGTGTTATGCTTATTTTGTAATATCGGAATCCTGCAAAAGTTTTGCAAAGTAAAAATATATTATGCATAAGAATCAATTCAAGGTAGCCATACCTTAAATAAGTCGATAATATTATTATGGGAACAAGATAAAAGGATGACTATTTTCCTTTTTTTCTATTTTTCTATTTTTCTATTTTTCTATTTTTCTATTTTGTTTTATAAAAACTTATCTTTGATTATAGCTAATTTGCAATGAAGTTTTTTGAGATTCAAACTAAGGAGGATGGGCTTCAGTCCAAAAGATTTCCTTTTTTTAAACTAGAAACAGCTCAGCAATAGGTTTGGGAAAATACTGACAAAAGAAACCAATGACAGGATGAATGAAAATAAGAAAATTTAAGAAGAAGCCTGAAAAGACTCTGTTTAAGATTTTTTACTTTACTCGAGGGTAAAAAACAAAGAAAATTGAAAATAAAGATGAGAATGAGAATGAGAAGGAGAATGATAATGATAATGATAATGATAATGATAATGATAATGATAATGATAATGATAATGATAATGATAATGATAATGATAATGATAATGATAATGATAATGATAATGATAATGGTTCGTCGTTAGAACACATTCACGAAGCTGCGGAGCTAGTAGGGGCTGTGGCTCTGGGTGCAGTCCGCAATGCGGCACTGAGACCTGATGGACCAGGAAAAGGTAAGACGACATACATTGCCCAAGCAATAAAAAAAAATTAATCTGAGGTCACACAGTAATGGATGCAACACTGTGAACATTGATGCCTTTGAACATAATAATTAAGAAAGATATAAAAAAGTTCAAAAAGTTCTTTTGAAGTGGCCTTGTTGTCGAGAGTTAATACATCTTTAGACAATAGAAGCCAGCAATTTGTGGGCATTAACGCCACAAATGCAGAAAGAGAAGCAATTGCAACAAGACGCCATAAAAAAATGGAGGAGTTTGTGCGAACACTGAATGATTATCGTAATCCTGTTTTTGGTCCAACGCAGCCTTGTTACACTGGCTTTTTTACTCTGTGCGGATCTATGGCTACGTGCAAGCCCACAATTTAAGGGCCGCAGTTGTTTTCGTGCAAGATAGAAATACATGGTTAATAATGTCATTGACAAGACAGTGAAAATTTGTGGTCTTTCAAAACTCATAGATACCAACCAACTGTGGAAGCGCAAGGTGAATAATATTTTTGGCAAAGCCATTCGGGAGAAACTTGAAGGAATGAATTCGACCAAATCTGAGCTTTATTATGTAAAGTGTCGGAGCCCCCCAATAACGAGAGTTCATTTAAATGGCAAAAATGAAAAAATTCCATTTGGATGACAATTCATGTAAAACATTGAAATTGAGAATTATTTAAGTAAAAATTTGAATATGAATTCTTTGTTTTCGTTTATTGTATATATAATAAGGTGGGTATCTTTTTGGAAAATAAAATCATACGATTGCTAAATAGGCCTTATATTTTGCATCGTATTAATTTTGAAGAAGATGGAAAAAATTTTTTAATTTCAACTACTTTATTCAACGAAATCATGTAAACATGACAAATACTGAAAAAGTTCAAGATATTTTTAGGCCGCTATACAAACGTGACCGACATCTTCAGGCTCCTGAGATGTGTGCCGAGATTTTAGATTTGCGCCAGGCGGCTCAGAATAATATAGGCCCACCAGGATACAGGATTCGAGTTTCGCGATATTACCCCACAGATTCTGCTATCTCCCATGCCAAGTCTGTTTTCTCCTCCTATATAGAATCTGCTCCAGAATCCGTGGCTATGAAATTGCAGGAAGCTTTGACCGAGGAATTAGAGAATCATTATGATCCTGTACAAATTACAGTGGACGAGCTTCCTGGTCTTGTTTTGATTCCAGAACTGCTACCACACGCTGCGCAGTGCGCCGCAGTTGCTGAGATTGTTCGCGATCTGGTTCCAGACACGCGTCATCGAAATAA
Organism: Magnusiomyces paraingens; assembly: GCF_902498895.1. Classification (NCBI taxonomy): domain Eukaryota; kingdom Fungi; phylum Ascomycota; class Dipodascomycetes; order Dipodascales; family Dipodascaceae; genus Magnusiomyces; species Magnusiomyces paraingens. Next base: position 97,964 of record NW_022474071.1, read on the forward strand.
CCTTGACATCCATTATAGCATGGGCTCGGGACTTTCTCTTTTTGAAAAAGACAAGGTGCTGGAGCCACTAGCAGAGCCGATTTACATGGGCGAAGACAATAAAGCAGAGGGGTGCATGATAGACGCGTCTGCTACACGGTCGGAATTACCAGCATCGATCACACCCATGCCGATTGCGATGGTGCGCATGCGCAAGCTTCGGTGGATCACGTTAGGTGGACAATACAACTGGACCACCAAGAAGTACCCCACGTTTACGCGTGGCGCTGAGGGGTTCCCCGAGTTCCCAGCACGTATGGGCTCGCTTTTCTCTGAGCCTGTTTTCCCCGGGTTGACCCCGGAGGCAGCCATCATCAACTTTTACTCCCCCGGTGACACGCTATCGCCGCACCGGGACGTGGCGGAGCTTTGCATGGCAGACTTGGTGTCAGTGTCGATAGGATGCGAGGCAGTGTTTTACGCAGGAATGGAGCGGTACAGTGGGCAGCAACAGCAGCAAGGAACAGAAGTTCTGCAGCCGCTACAGATGCTGCTACGGAGCGGTGATGCGGTGGTCATGGGTAGTAACTCGCGACATGCGTATCACGGTGTAGGCAAGGTTTGGGCTAAGACGTGTCCTGATTACCTGAAAAGCTTAGACAATTTTGTGATTGGGGACGATGAGGAACATGAATTGTGGAGACGATACGGGGAGTGGATGGCTAACAAACGTGTCAACATTAATGTGCGCCAGATGCTGTGATTAAATGGTTTGATATCAAATATATATGTGTATCCGGATATGTATATAAAAATAATAGAAGTATTAGACACTAAAATTACAAAAATAAAAAGGCTTAATGCGAATAAAAATACTGAAAAAAATGAAATAAGGCTAGCAATTAACAGCTTGTATATTCATCCTCTTCGAGGACGTTAAAAAGCGTGTCAGCGACAGGTTCGCCGGGTGCACCAGCGTCTGTTGTTCCAACAGACGACACTGAAGACTCACCGGCAGACCAAAGGGCTGATGAATCAAGCGAGGTTGAAGAGAAAGAGCTTGAAGAGGCAGCGGCGACTGCTGCATGGGCATGAGCGGAGGCAGCGGCGTGAGCGGCATGGGAAGCTGCAACATGGGCAGCTGCTTGTGCAGCAGCGGCGGCGGCGGCACTATGGGTTTCAATATTCGGAGGAGCAGATCGAATGGGGGGTTCGATCGGACATACACTGCCGTCACCTTGGTCGATATATAGCGGATCATAGGACCCGGCTGTGGCGATTTGAAGGCCGAGGAAGTTTGCATTGGAGGCCTTTGGAGATATGCTATCGAAAGAGTTTGAGGAGGCTATGGAAGCTGCAGCTTCAGCGGCCGCTGTGGCAGCACTCATAATAGACGGGTCGTAAGAGAGATCAGTGTTAGTAGAGGGGCCAGCCGAGATGAGAGCCGCCGGTTCGCGATCATCCATGAGTCTGCGCACAATAAGATCTGAGCCCTGAACGGGGTACCAAATATTAGATGCGTCTGCAGTCATGTGATGATGATGAAACATATGGTGGGGGTGGTGAGCGCCAACACCGACTGCACCAGCCATGGCGGACCCCGGGAATCCCTGATGGTGGTGGCCCGGGATGGTTGCGAAAAAGGCTGGGATCCCGCCGACTGGAACGGAGGACTCACAAAATGCAGTCAATGGACGTGCAAGTGGCACTGAATCGGAGACCAATGATATCATGGTTGAGCTGCCGGAGCCTGCTGCAGTTGCGGTTGCAGGAGTTCCTCGCCCTTGATGGGCAATAGCGGCAGCGGCGGCAGTTGAGTTGAGGTCATAGGTGGATGGGTTTGTTGAGTTGTTTATTGGTAGCTGATGTTGCCGAGATGTGTGTACGGCTGAAGTATTTGCGGCCGCAGCTGCTACTCCTGTGGAGGTGGTGGTGGGGCTGAAGATGCCTTCGCCAGTGATGCCGACAAAAGACGTTGTGGCCATTTGAGCATGAGCTAAATCACCCATGGAGAATGCCCGGTGAGAAACAGCAAGAGGAACGACAACATCAGGTTGGGTTGAGGAGGCTGAAGAAGATGCAAGAGCGATCTGTCCGAAGGGAGCCGTAGGGGGACCCATGACGGCTGGGGCCGTGCGCTGGGCAGGGGCTGGAGCTTGGACGTGGTCATTGCGGGAGGCAGGTCTACTGCGACCAGCCAGAGGCGACGGCTGAGAAAAGGTGGCCGCAGGCTGGAGACCTTGGGGTTGATGAACCGATTGAGGTGGGACGACGACAACCTTTTGAGGGATGGGCTGGTGAGGAGGATGTTGAGGTTGAGGAATAACGATGGGAGAAGGTTTGTTTTCTCTTGGTCCTGAGGTGATTTTGCGGAAGACTGTTCTTGCTGAGAAGGAGTCACTGACCATTTCAAATTCCCAGACGAGAACGGCATAGAGAGTGGCAGAAGAAAGGGTTGTTGTTGCAGGGGTAGTGGTGCCATCAGGAGCAACTGCTGCGTCGGGGGCCGCCTGCGGTACATGGCAGTGGATCTCCTGGATCATGGTGATGGCATTGACAGCTTTGGCAGCCTCCTTGAGACTCTTTGCACCAGCCTTGCCAGTGATTCCAACGATGAAGGCAGCCCAAAAGTCGCTAGCAAAGGGTAGATGGAGAGTTTCAGTCCGCTGGCCAAGGTTTATGTGTGCACGAATAGGTTCGATGAGTGAGAGTACCTCGTTTCCAAGTGTGTAAACTTTAGTTATGCAATCCCATTGATGTTGAGGGGGAGCCTGGGAGCGCAGGATAGAACCAGGGGAAGATCCAAGAACAGGTGTACTGCTGGCAATAAATTCGACATCCGACTTGAAGAGGGATCCTTCAGGGACTTGAGAACCAAGAGGAAGATTGAACTTAGACTTGCCATAGATGACAGGGACACCGGTAGGATATCCTGAAGCGAAAAGACCATGAGACACGGAAGGGAAGCGGTTGAGGAGCTTGGCAGATTGCTTTTGCTTAACGGGGGACTCGAGCTGAGGGCGGATGAGTTGGGAGAAGACTCTAGTAACCTGAGGTGGAGCGAGAGGGAGATATTGGTACATGGAGAAGTTGAGGGGCATGAAGATGTAAGAGTCTTGGTCAAGAGAATTTGAGCCCAACGGGGGTTCTGGAGTAGCCGTGAGCATGAGAAGATCTGCGGAAGAGGGAATCTTTTTAGGGCATGGAGTGATTGGGTCAGTTGCTGAAGAGGTTGAGCCTGCAGAAAGAGTTGTAGAGGCTTTGCTGGGGGATTTAAAGAGATCTTCAAGGCTTGTTCGGAGATCAGAGCGTGGCTGTTGCTGGGGTTGTTGATGTTGATGTTGAGGTTGAGGTTGAGGTTGAGGTTGAGGTTGAGGTTGAGGTTGAGGTTGAGGTTGAGGTTGAGGTTGAGGTTGAGGTTGAGGTTGAGGTTGAGGTTGAGGTTGAGGTTGAGGTTGAGGTTGTTGTTGTTGAGGTTGTTGTTGTTGAGGTTGAGGTTGAGGTTGAGAAAGTTTTGAAGGAGATGAAGCTCTAGGTTTTTCCGGGGGTGCTTCGACAACAAGCTCCATGAACTCTGGGTCGTCTCTGAGAAGATGCTTGAGGACTTGGATGTGACTCGAGACCTGCTTGCGAGTTCTAATTTTTCCAGTTTTGTGCTGGATGTACTCTGAGATGAGCTCGTTACGACCACAGGGCCTGCCATGGACGGTGATTTTGCGGCGGCCGACGTGCGGGATACGCCTAAGGGCTTCCATGAAGGCCTTTTCGACATCAGGGCTCCAGATGGAGGCAGCATCCGCGTCGTTGCATTCCTTTTTTTGACGAGAGAGGTAGCCTGCATAAGCCTTACGGTCGGAGACGAGAGAGGTTGGGGATGAAACGGTGGATTTTTGGGAAGCTTCAGTGGGGGATGTAGATTGAGTTGGAGCGGCAACAACGATTTGATGTTGTTGAGGATGGGCAATCATAAGACTGTTTGATGATCTTGGAGCAGTCCAGGCGGAGTAGATAGGGCAAGGAGTAGGCTGAGCCTGGAAGGTAGCGAGTTGGTCTGGTGAAACAGCTGAAGCTGTTTGTTGAGCGGCCACGACTTCTGGGCCGGCCGGTGTCGCGGAGGATGAAGAGAAGTAAATTTGGGAAGCGGCGACGGTGGTAGATGCGGTGGTAGATGCGGACGGTATCGAAGGAATGAGACTGTCTGATAGCTGAGGTGAAGTGGAAGAGACATATGGGGGGATTTGGCCGGTTCCCGGGTGGTAGACAAAGTTCTGGGTATGTGCCTTTTGAAGGTGGAGGGCCATGGGAATGGCAGCAGCGCCGGCGCTGGTTTTGATGAGTTTGTTTGTGTGGTTTGTAAGATTTTGTTCCGAAGAGGAAGAGGAAGCAACGGTTTGCGGATCCTGAAGAGGACGTTTCCTGCTAAGGGAATCTGGTGGTGTGAGCTGAGAATGGCAGGTTGCAGTTGCGAGGGACATTTTGATTGAGGCTGAAGGTTTTATGGGTGGGCTTTGTTGGTTATTCTGTTGATTTTGCTGTTGTTGAGGAGTCAATGGAAAGGATGATGATGATGAAAAAGGCATGATTTCAATTGATTTTAAAGGAATTTCTGAAGAAGGGTTTTGTTTCAAAAGAGCGACTGTTGGTTTAAACGAATGACTGAGAAGAGTTGGATGATAAAGTTCCGGGTTTCTTAGCACGACATGGTCGGCATGAAGTGATTTATATATGTCTATATATATATATTGAAATGTGTACAAATCAGATATATACAAATATTAATAATATAAATATATGTATAGAAATGAAGTTATTGAATTCTAGGAACTATGGGAAAAAAGGGCAGGCTTTTTTTTCTTATATATATGTATATATATATAAAAGAGCGAGTGCTGGGACTTTTATATTTATAGTTGGAGTTGTTTTTCATCAAAACAATAACAACAACAACACGAGGGGTCGCCAGGAGTTGAAAAGGTTCAATAGAAGGTGATTATTTTCAAACGCGTCAGGTTTTTTTTATTATTTTTTAAGGTTTTTGGCGGTTCTTCTTTTGGCTCTTTGACAGGCGCTCTTGCCTTCTTCCTAAGGGGGAGGGGTGAGGACGAAGGGTGGGGGCTGGAAAGCTCCAATTCAACCCGATCGTGGGGCTTCCCATAAAGGTCCTATGATGTGGTTGGGACTTTTCCCTAAAAGACCATCAGCAATGGGTTTTGCATGAGTAAATGTCTTATTGAAATAACATTGAATTTCTTGTTCTTTACAAAACCATCACCAAAAATTCCCTTCCATTTGATGCCTTTGAATGTTCCATCTTCTCTTTCTAGCCCAGCCCCCCGGGCCCAGCCCCAGGCATGTTTTTCCTTATCCCAAGGGATCCCGTCGTCTGTCAAAAACAAAACAAAAGAACAAAAAAGAACCCTTACACGTGAAGGATGCAATCTTTTGGGCTCCTTTCTCTTTCTTTCGCTCTCCTAGCATCATCGCCCTCGCAACTCCCTTTTCGAAGCCTTAAAATAAAATAATAATAATAATTATTATTATTATTATGTATTAATATAATATGATATTAAGTCCCTTGATCACGCACATACGCGTAACAAACGCGTTAAAGTATCAATAGAGATTCCCGGATTATGTTAAAATTTGGCTTTTTTTTTGGTTTTCAAATATATATATATAAATATACATATATATATATAAAATGACTATATCAATGTTTTTTTAAAAGATATTTTAATATTTAATCATATTCACGTAAAAAAAAAAATTAAGGAGAAAGGGAGGATTTTTATTGTCAACACAAAATAAGCTTAAAATTAAAAAAAAAAATCGCCAAAACCAAAAGAGGAGGTTCCACAAAACCAGATTGGGAAACGCGTTCCTGAATGCGCGTGTATCTCAGCCGTGCGCTAATCCCTAAACGGGATGTTGAAGTCCCATTTTAGAAAGTACAACGCGTATTACACGCGTATTATACGCGTCAGTAGCGCGTGTAAATATGTGGTTTTTTTCAATTTTGAAATTTTGAAATTTTGAAATTTATTGTCCTGAAAAAAAAAAATTAAAATCAAACTATTAATTGACTCGGCCCTAAGTAAAAAATTCAATCTAATTTTTCTTCAAAAAACTAGATAAATTGATTCATTCAAAACTTTTCTAGAAAAAAATAAAAAAAACTTTATTAAAATAGACTCTTAAAAAATTTCATATGTAAACCTTTTTAAAAAACTTTTTTAAAAAAAAATACCCAAAAACTAATGTATTCGACTTCAAACAGACATACAGAAGTTACGCGTTGGCCATATTATTTAAAAAAAAGCGTATATCACCAACTGCAAGAAGCTTTGTAAATTAAACTTAATATTTCTATATCTGTACAAAAATCAAGGTTTGTTGGTCTAGAAAGGGCAAAGACAATATTATTTGATTTTTTTGTCATTTTGCTTTCTCAAACCTATTCCTTTTTTTTGACAAAAGAGATTCCTCTTTTACCCCCATAAATATATATATAGATTTATATTCCCCATCGTCAAAATTTGTTATAAGTTATTAATACGTTTTAGGGCCCTTACTGCCATGTTTTCTATGGTGATATATTGCCATACTTTCCCCGTAATAACTGCGGGACCAAACCAAACCAAACCAAAGTGGGCTAGTCTCAGCCGTCCATTCCAAACCGTTTTTAAGCTTTTTCCACGCGCATGCCAAAACGCGCCTTTAAAAGCCAAAGAAGGAAATAAAAAATAAAAAAAATAAATCCTAAAAACACGGTGGAGGCGAGAAGTAAAAAAAATTTTAAAAAAAAAATCGTTTAAAACGGCAAAGTTAAAAATCATCAATATAATAGAAACCTCAATTAGGATTTGATCTACTGTAACTATAACACTAAGTAATTTCCTTTATATCATATTACTGAATGTAGGTTTAATGCAACTATCTTTGCATTTCAAATCAAATACTATCACTTTTAATCATAATCGTCAATAAAAAAATAACAATAAAAAAGTCTGTTGTTTGCGCCTTTGCTATTGTCTACCACTATTTACACAAGATCTCCTTAATTAAGATCTCCTGTCTCCACCCATAATTAGCCAGAGCGGTTGCGAGTTCAAGAATAAAAAGAGAAAATGACCATATGGTTTTCAGTCTTTTATTTATATCGTGACATTGGGTTAATTTGTTATTGAATAAAATAATTATTTTATTTTTTGTTTTCTCAATAATTATCATCAATCTGCGATAATATTCCGCCCTGTTCAAACTTCCCATTAATCTTTCTTTTTTTCTTTTGTTCTTCTCTCTCCCTCTCTGTGAACTCAGCTCTTCCAATTAATTTCGCAATTGCTCTTTATATTATGTATTTATTTAAATTAATTATAATCATTAGGTCCTTTATCTTAATCCCTTTATTGGAAAACATCAACCTATCACTGTCGTGTCTTGTGCTTTGTGTTTCACCCCAAGGTTAATGGCTTACTTACACAACCCCCCTGAGGTCACTTCAACAACCACTAGCTTCAACCATGCACTCATCACTAATTGCAACAATACCCTAAATTGCAACATATTTATATACCTACACTAAATAGCTCTCCTAAAAAACCAACACTGTAAAACTTCCCCACTTTTTTTTTTCTTCCTCATATATCTTAAAAGTACATCACTTGTAAATGAATACCTAATCGTTATTTCTCAATTCAAATTCATTAAAAAAAATCCATTAAAACATAAAAATAATAATATTCATGACACTATGCTACCCAACGGATAACTCTTTTTCTCCACCACTATTTATTGAACCTTGACAATCAACTTACCTGTCGTAGTTCCGCTCTCCAAATCCTTCAGCGCTTGAGGCACCTCCTCCAGCGCATACTCCTTGGTCACCCGCACTCTCAAGTCCCCGTGCTTCAGCATGGCCCAATACTCTTCCGTAAACTTGGCCCAGTCTTCCGGTGAGTCCACGTAGTTGCCTAGCGAGTGTCGTACAATCTTAACGCTTTTAGCGCCCAGCGCCGCAATCTCCACTGGTGCAATGGCTCCGGATGAGTCGCCATACGATACAAACGTCCCGCGCTTGGCCAGTGACTCCATCGACGATCCGTACGATGCATCCCCCACGCTATCAAACACTGCGTCCACGCCACGGCCACCAGTTAGCTCCCGTACCCGTGTCGCAATGTCCTCCGTCTTGTAGCACACAACCGCCTCGGCCCCATTTTCCAGGGCCGTGGCAGCCTTGGCCTCCACGCTTGTCACTCCAATTACCCGCGCCCCTGCCTTGGCTGCCATCTGGACCACCAGCGAGCCCGTGCCACCGGCTGCTGCGTGCACAAGAACCCAGTCACCGGGCTTGACCACGTATGCTTCACGTACAAGCGTAATGGCTGTCAGGCCCTGCAGTAGCGACGCCGCAGCTTCCTTCGGGCTCACAAAGTCCACAATTCGCGCAACCCGCCCACGCTCGTCGACTGCAGTGTGTTGTGCATAAGCTCCATCTGCAATGTATACGACCCTATCGCCCACACCAAACTTATTGACCTTGGCTCCGGTCTTGATAACTGTTCCGGCAGCCTCGCGGCCCAGCGTGAATGGGTACTTTTTAATTGGTCTCGAGCCCTTAATGTAGTACAGGTCTACAAAGTTAATGCCGCAGTACAGGTTCTTGACTAAAATGTCGTATTCGCCTAGCACAGGCAAGCTCGCATCAATGTCCACCTTCGGGTTTTGGCCTGGCCCATGGATCCGCACAGCCGTCTGGGTGATAGGAAATGTTGATGCTCTTCTAAGGGGTCTTGGTTGAGCCATTGTGATTATATTTGTAACGTAAAGGGAGTGATGGTTGTATCTGATAGATGATAGATATGTAAATGTTTTTTTTTAAAAAGTCTTTGTCAGTAGACTAGTTGCTAATTTGAGATAAAGAAAGAAAAAAAAAAATCTACGGACAAAAGTGCCCATTTATATATCTCCAAGAAAACTCTCTCAAATTGGTCTTGTCAGTTTCCTCGGCCTGACCCCCCCCACAAACTCTGTTGCTAATAGATCAAACATCATGCCATTTTTTTTTAAATATTATTATTATTATTATTATTATTATTATTATTATTATTATTAATTCTTCTTCTTCTTCTTTTCCTTCTATGGTCTCATGGCTGCCCGGCTCGGAATAATTCCATTAGGAAACGACCAGCGACATTTCCACTCAGATGAACTCATGGCGTGACTATTGATATTATCGGCAGTCCCGAGGACATAGACCGTCGATAACCTACGTAAAGCCATATGCAATAACTTTAACTGCACTACAATAAAAAAAATAAAATAAAAATTAAAGTAACAACAACGATAACAGAGAAATTTCTTATTAAGCTTCCATCAATTTTTTTTTAAAAACAAAAATACATCAGTGCAAATTTACTCATCCTTGAGAAGAGCCTCTCTCTTCTCAACAATGCGCTGTTGTCTTCTAGCCTTGACAGCACGGAGCTTCTCGCGGCGAGCCTCAGCCTCCTCTCTGATTGACTTCTCACGGGCAGCCTCGGCCTTAGCCTTGATGATGTGCTCGACAAGGGCGCGCTTGTGCTTGAAGGTGTTACCCTTGGACTCCTGGTAAAGAGTGCGGTAAAGAGACTTGTCAATCTTGCCAGCATCTCTGTACTTGGAGATAAGGCGACGGAGAACACGGATACGTCTCATCCAGAGAACCTTAGAAGGCATTCTGGCGTTGGCAGTACCCTTTCTCTTACCGTAACCAGAGTGTCTACCAGCACGCTTGGCCTCCTTGTGGGCACGAGCACGGGCTCTAGAGTGGCCAGTCTCAGGCTTGCGGATAATGATACCATTGTCAACCAACTTGCGGACAGTTTGACGAGAGTTGGCTTCGCTGATGGCAGTGGTCTCGGCGGGATCGAGCCAGATCTTTCTCTTACCAACGCCAAGGACGCTGGAGGCAAGTCGCTTCTGAAGTTTAAGGTTGGCCCTGAAAGAAAAACGTATTAGTTATTTGCAAAAATAAAAAAAAAGCACAAAAGAGCATTTGGGTATCATCATTCTCATCATCATCTTGTTAATATCTCATTAGACGTACATTTTAAATGGTATTTTGTCGCTGGAAACTTCTAGGATCGTGAGACGCAGAGGGAAAGGGAAAAAAAAAAGGGGGGGAAGAGGGAAGTAGGAGAGGAAAAAAAAATTTTCTCTGTGTGGGTGGCACTGGGACTATACGATTTTTTTTTTTCCTGAAGAGAGGAGGTAGTTGGGTGTTTTTTTTGTTACAACTTTAGGTGTTGCAACCAGGTCTTTATATATAGAGGGAGGGTGAGCCTCATTATATGAGAGATACCCAAACCCAAATACAGTCATCCAGTGTCATGGTGACGCGACTACAACACTATGGAGTGAGAGAGAGAAGGAGCAAAAGGTGTGTGTGAGGTTTAGATAGAAATGATTACAACGTGATAAGATGACTACCAGATGACTAATGAAATTGAAAAGTAAAAATTAATCGTGATAAAAAGTACTGTAGAAAAAAGAGACTCAAAAAATATTTCATACTGAGTCTGTGGTAAAGAGTGGGGATGGGTTGAAAAAACTGTGTGACTGTTGTTTCTCATTTTGTAGCCGTATATTTATTTTATTTCAGTGTAGTACAAAGCTGTAACATTGTGAAATTTGGAAAAATTTAAATTTTTAATTTTAAAAGATTAAATCTTCACGTGATCTGGGGAACGGTTTGGTACGAGTAAAGAGAAGGTGTGATATCAGTACGGTGATAACACACAAAAAAAACAACAACTCTATACTATGGAACTTATTTATTCATATCTAGTAATTTCATGTCCTGATGAATCAATGAATCAATGAAACAATGAAATAAAAAATAAGTTTTATTCTTTTTTTTAATTTATTTTTTTTTTACAAAAGTTTTTATTTATTTATAGATAAATATTACCATTGTTGACTATTTTCTAGTCATTTAATTTGCATTGATAGCAAAGCTTTTTCTTTCTTTTAAAGCTGAACAGCAATACTTATCAACCTGCGGCTTAAAGAAAATTACGTAAAAAAATCAAGCCGTACTATTTCCAAATAAAATTTTTTTTTTTTTTGTTCAATGAAAATTTTCGCAAGGTCTCTAAATACATCACAACCACCACCAACCATTACACTCACATATCCACCCACATCCACCCCTCCTTACTTTCAAAACACACACATTAAACCAAAAAAATGGGCAAATCTTTACGATCAAAAACCAAGCTTAAGTTCCGGAACCAGCTGCGGAACAAGGTTTTTGAGCCTGCAGAGGAGGCACGTCGACAACGGCTCGCGGCCAAGCTACTGGGCCACGTGAAGGAGGTGATGCGTGAAAACGAGAAGGAAAAGCATCGTGCAAAGAATGGGAATAAGGAGGAAGAAGATGAAGAAATGGAGGTTCAGAAGGAAGTCACAGAAGGATCTGAGGGAAAGAAGGAAGGAGGAGAAGAGGAGCCTAAGAAGGCTAAGACGGGAAGCTGGAAGAAGAAGGTGAAGAAAAATAGATCCTTCAAGGGCCGCCGCAAGCGATAAAAAAAGTTGTATTCTCATTACTTCTCCATCTCCCTACCATTTTAATGACCTTTTTATTACGAATAGAATTAGTTTTACTTTTTAACCATCATTTGGCATTTAACGATTTTTAATGAAACTTTTATCATTATTTATATTATTATTATTATTATTGATCGAAAGCAATACATACAATTACAAAAGATTCCATCTAAGTCTAAAAAAGCAAACAAACAAAAAGAAAAAAAAAACAAATGAAAACACGTACAGACACACACATATTAAATCTTTTAAAGAAGAGATCCTAGGATGGTGGAAAAGCCAACAATTAATGCGGTGAGAATACAAACAAGCCTTCCGCGCGGCTGGGCCTTTCCGGGCGCAGCACCAAACGGAGTAGACTCGTATGCAGATTGAGTGAATGGGTTACCGGTGGCTGTATTCCCCAATAGTCCTCCCACATTACGTGTTGTTGTTGCGGTTGCGCCTGAGCTTCCAGAAAGGGAGGAGTCTGAGTTAGGCGTAGCCAGAGAACTGGGTTGGGTGGTTTGGGTGCCGCTCAGGGTGATGAGACCTAGTAAGGTGCCGAGCGACTCGCTGGCAGTATTGTAGTAAGAGGTTTCTGGAGACAAAATCATAGCGGTAGGGGGGAACCCTGAAGGATAATATGTAGTGGCATTGACGACCTCATCAACAGATTTGGTGACTGCCTTGAGGTAGGATGAAGAAGATGAAGATGATGATGAGGAGGACGAGTCGGACGAGTCGGACGAATTTGAATTGAGTTGGGCCAGCCCCACCAGCATATTTTCATAATCAAACACACTATAAGCCGACTCAAAAAAGGTAGTTCCGAGAGAGGAAAAGCCACGGGCCTCAGCGGGTAGGAAGGAGAGGGCACATGCCTGGTCTCCAGACTCAAAGTATAGGCGGTCGCCGTTAGAGGTAATTATGGGGACGATAATGTCAGCGAGGGGGACGTTAATAGTGACGTTGTAGAAGGAAAACCCGATAGAGCCAGCTGCGTCGCGGTAGGAGCATGTTTGAATCCAGGCCTTGAGGTCTGAAGAGTAATATGCACCAATTTGGGAGGCTAGGTAAACGACCATTGTGTATGGGAGGAAAGAGACGGAAGAGGAGATATCGAGGAGAACAGGCAGTGAGAGCTCATTGTCGGCAAAGGAAATGGTGTTGTTCATTTTGAGGTTTGTGAGGGTGAGGGCGGTCAAGGTGATGAAAGGATAGCTGTAACCAGTGTGGGACATGTTTGCACTATACATGTAGGGGAGGATTGGTTGCATGAAGAGGGTTGAGTTGAAGCGAGAGGTGTCGATTGAGCCCATGGTGATGGAGACATTGCTTGAGGAGGTGATACCGAGCGAAAAGAGTTTAGAAGTGGTTTTCCCAGAAGAGTAGAGCTGCTGGATGAAGGAGCTATCGCTTTGTGGGGGGCCTAGGCCAACAATGTTTGCGGGGGTAGATGAAAAGGCGGTATAGTTGAAAGATGAGAGTTCATTTTCAGTGACGGAGTTATCATTGCCAATGATGCTGAAGATGTTTGAAAAAAAGACAGTGTTGTTTTCTGCAAGGAGAAACTCGTACTCGCCTTCGAGGTACTTGTGAGAGGAAAAGCCAATGGAATCTCTAGCCATGGATCCATTGATAGTGAGGCCTGTGAGGGTTTCAATGTCAACATGGGAATTTGCAATGGGTTGGTAAGAGGTGGAGTTATTTGGATCGAAGCCTTCAAGCGCGTTGCTGAGAGCCGTTGATGAGTTTAGGGCCAGTGCACGAATCTCAGAAGCTGTTTGGTTATATTCGTTTGTAATGAGGAGGTCCGTCATGGTATCGACTTTGCAAAGAACTCGTTGAGACTGGGAGCCCATGTAGATACCAATGTAGATACCTTCGCGGGCTAGGCCAGGAATAGAAGTTGGCGAGAGTACGCTTGGGAGCTGGCTGGATGTTGCTGTTGATAGAGTTGCAGTGGAACTTTCTGCTGCATTTTGGCGACGGCTCAGAAAGGCAAAAGCTTCATCGGCTTCTAATTGCTCATCAAGTTGAAACAAGCTGAGTGGGGGGATGTTTTGAGGAGGGAAGTCTGACGAGGTTTGATGGGGTTGACGAAAGGTGAGTTTGAAGACAGCGGAAGAGTTTTGAGGGTTATGGATGACCACGGTGTTGTTGCGGGTCCAATGGTGGTCAACAAGCCAGTTTGACGAGGAGATGCCGTTGAATTCAATGGAGGAGGATGTAGCTGCGGCTGTTGAGAGGGCGGAAAAAATGAGTAGTAGGATTGGGTATATTAGATTTGATAGAAAGAATGAAGTTCTTCTGGATCGTTTTTGTGCTGGTGCTGGTGCTGGTGCTGGTGCTGGAATGCAGGTAGTGATAGTGGTGATAGTTGCTGGATAACACGATATCATGGATGGGTCAGTGGGTATGGATAGCGGTGGTTGTTTAGCGCTTGGCTGATGGGGCTTTGTGATGTGTGTGGGGTTGAGTGGGAGGTTCCGGATGTTGTTCCGGGTGAATTTCTGATGATTATGATGATAATGGTGTTGGTGCTTGCTGGAGAGCTTGGGACTACTAGCGGCGGGACCACAGCCCGGACCACAGTCGGGACTTTCAGAGACTTGAGTGTTAAGAAAAGAGTTGAGCCGCAGTTGTTGTAGAAGCAACAAAGATTTCCATAGGACTGTTGATGGTTGTAGTTGTTGTTGTTGTTGTTGTTGTTGTTGTTGTGAAGGAGCTAATAAAGATGAGCCACTACAACAACAATAGCGGGAAGAAGAAGAAGAAAAAGAATCACTGAGAGTCATTTCAAAAGACTTCAAGTCAACTAAGGTTTACGCGGAATCGGCAGCGATGGCGGTAACAGCGGCTGGTTGTTTTTGTTTTTGTTGTTGTTGAAGTTGATGTTGTTGATGAAAAAAAAAAAAAAAAAAAAAAAAAAAGTTGAAATTCTAAATTTTAAAATTTTAAAATTTTAAAATTTTTATTTTTATTTTTATTTTGGTGACGAAAATAAAAAAATAAAAAAATAAAATAAATAAATAAAAAATTGAAAAATTAAAAATGAAATCTTGTCCAGTTTTTTTTTTTTTTTTTTTTTAACAATTTCAATTTTTTTAAATTTTTTTTTATTTTAAAAATTTATCGTTTTATCGTATCGTTTCTTCCTTCTTCTCCCCATCAACACTGCCATTTGTTTATTTGTTGTTGTCGCTGCTGCTTCTGTTGCTTTTACCACTGATGTCACTTGTAAGCGTTCCGTGACGTCATCGGTCACATACCGAAAACGGGAATTACGTATATATATCAGCGTTGTGGGGACAACTGTGTGTGTGTGTGAAAGACAGGGGAGAGAGAAGTAAAAAAGCTAAGTAGAAAAAAAAATTTTTTGGTTGTGGCTGTGTTGAAATAAATGAATTAAATTAAATTAAAAAAAAAAAACTGCTTGCGTGCACTACCCGTGACTTTCAGAGGTCGGGTGTCGGGTCCATGTACCGTCATTAGATCATATATTAAGTTTGTTTGTTTGGGTAGAAGAAAGATCCGAGCAAGTCTATTTTTATTTTTTTTTTTTCAGTCTGCCTAAGATGTATTGGGTGAGGGGGGTCATCGCAGGGCTTTTTTTTTATGTGTACAGAATGACTCAATACTCAACAACAATATTTACAGATATGGTAATTTTTTTTAACTTTTTTTTTTAACTATTTTTAACGTTTTTTTAACGTTTTTTTGACTTTTTCTAACTATTTAACTTTTTTTATTATCAGATTAACAAATTAACAAATTAACAAATTTGTTAGTTGCCAGTTGCGTGTTGTCGTTGTTGTTGTTGTTGTTGTTGCATAGAAAAACGGATGTGTACACTTTTGGAAATTTTTTTATTTTTTTTTTTTTAATTTCCTTCTTGGCCCAAACCAGAAATTTTAACGGTTTCTATACATGGAATGACGACATCATTTGCTTAATATAAATGAAATTCAGATTATTTTTTTTAAAGTCAAAATGAAACACTTAAATAGCTTTCATAAATTAAAAATAACAAATACATTAATAATCATTAATAATCTAATCTTATAATTTATATATTGTAACACATTGTGTCATTACTTTTATAAAAAGTACTCGTGGCCCTCCAGATTAATCCCCAAACAAAACTTTAAAGTTAAAATTTTAAAATAAAAAAAAAAAAAAATAAATAAAAAAAATAAATAAAAAAAAAATCCAAACCCAAACCCTTAAAATTACACACCTCATTTTCTATACGTAATCTCATAGCAACTCCTCTACAACCTCCCCCCCTTCATCTGTTTCCCTCCGATCTCTTAATAATTACTCAATTTATATAATATTCAGCTCACATGCATCACGTTTTTCAACCTGCTTCCTAATCTCACCGCAACAAGCTTACAACTAACACATCCACATTCATATATATATATATATATACAACCATATGATACCCTGTTAACAATCGCTTCTACTTAACCCCTTCCCTTTTCCCTCCCCCTTTCCATCCCCATTTTCCCTCTCCTACTTCATTTCAACATGAATAATTCCGCCCATAGCGACATTGAAGTTGTCGACTCCTCGGGCACCAGACACAGAGCAAGTACCGATCACTTGGCTTCTATAGCAGCCGCCTCTCAAGATCCTTCCACTGCGCTGTTACCTCCATCTTCTCCAATATCCACTCGCTCTTTATCTTCCTCTTCTTCTTCTGCCTCAAGCCTCCGTGTCCCATCCTCTCCCTCAGGAATCTCCTCCTCAACAGTCTTCCCCTCAACAGGATCTCCTTCCCTACTTCAAACAGTCTCTCGTACCCGCTCAAGCACAAGTACAAGTAGTTTTAGCATTGGACGCGACTACCGCATCTCCCCCTTTGACAACTTTGACGACGACTATGAAGACGACTATGCCGCTGCAGCTTCAAATCCACGCGCCCTCCAGCGTCGCAGACTCAATATCCAATGGATCCGCAATGCCCTAATCTCATGCGTCTTCATCATCCTTTGGTACGCATTCTCCCTCTCCATCTCCATCTATAACAAGTGGATGTTTTCTGCTGAACACCTTGACTTTCAATTCCCAATCCTCACAACCTCAGGACACCAATTTATGCAGTTCATACTATCATTTATCGTTGTAAAAATATTTGGTGGGCCTTACAGACGCCTTTTGGCTGCAACTTCAATGCCTGATACCTCATCTCCTAATACTACCAATACTACTACTAAAAATAATAATAATAAACAAGACCAACCACTAAATACCCGCAAAAAAAATGACGACGAAGAAGAAGATATCGAAGAAGAAACTTTCCACTTAAATGACGAAGAAGCAAGCCTCGACGATTCTAATGATAAAGACCTTTCCAACTCTTTTGAGGAGGAAAAACCAATGCTCTCACCGCGGGACCGGTGGTTGTCGTGGATCAAATCGTACCTCAGAGGAATCGTCCCAACAGCAACAGCTTCCGGCGCTGATATCGGCATGGGTAATGCGTCACTTCGTATCGTTTCCCTTAGTTTTTACACAATGGTCAAGTCTTCCAGTTTGGGCTTTGTCCTACTTTTCGGCATCCTCTTCAAACTCGAGGTGCCTACATGCTCCATCTTTGGAATTATTGGTGTTATGTCGTTAGGTGTCGTCATGATGGTGGCCGGTGAAACTGAGTTCTCTATCATTGGCTTTTTTTTGGTCCTTGGGGCTGCAATGTTTAGCGGCCTAAGATGGTCCCTCACTCAGCTTCTTCTGCGCCAGGACCCCCATCTCGGCCGCATCTCTACCCATAATGACCCTGCACGCACTATCATGTACTTAGCACCCCCCATGGGTATCTTCCTCTTTCTTTGGGGGTGCATTACGGAAGGCCTCCCGAGCTTTGTACATGCTCCCATGTGGGCCGATCGCGGCGTGTTTGCTGGCATAGGCATCATGATGGTCCCTGGAGCCATTGCATTTTTAATGACATTGAGTGAATTTTTCCTCCTTAATAGAACCAGCGTCTTGACGTTATCGATAGCTGGTATCTTTAAAGAACTGTTGACGCTTGTTGCTGCTGCACTGTACTTTGGCGACCGTCTTTCTACAATCAACATTGTGGGTTTGGTAATTACATTACTCTCCATTATAATGTACAACATTTACAAGTTTAGACGGTATCAAACAACAGGTCGATAATGATTTTTATTTATTTGTTTTTTTTATTTTAATAGTTTAGAAAAAAGTGTGACAAACGAAATGAATTTGTGAAAAAAAAAACGATTAATTAAAAATTTTTAATGAATGAATAATGAACAAAAAAAAAAGTTTTGTTTTGAAATTAAATATGCACGTACGGCTGGAACGTTTGTGATGTTGAAGTTTAAATAAACAAGGTCTTCGTTAATTGCATGGTGATTGAAAACAAAAGTAATATTCTGGGGGAAAAAGGAAAAGATACATATGCAAAGAAGTCGAAGCCCAGCAAAGCGATATATATATATATTGAGTTAAATTTAACTTTATTAAATCAATTATTAGTCATTAATTTAGTAATTTTATATCAGCGATCCAACAAGTCATTTAACATTTGGTAGTTAGTATTTAATCAATTAAATTCATTACAAGACCTGTCTATTTAACTTAGACCAATGAATTCATAAATAAGATTTCTATAACAGGCAAAACGATTGACTTCCAAAAAGCCTATTGTTAAAATTCTTATGTCTCTCAATTATGATCATCACCTTGATCTCTTCCACATGAAAGGATTTTTAGTTACCGGGAAACCATCATATGTACTTTATTAATACTTTTTTCAAAAAATTATGATTTCAATAGTAGGCTATATTCAACTTTTGTAAATTCCCTTAACCTGGAGTTGTTGATGAATCCAAAAATTATTAAGCTATTTGAAAACTGGATACAAAAATATGCTTTAAATTTTACTACTAATCTTTTAATTTCATTTTCAAATTTTTTTTTTTCATTGAATAAAAAATATTAAAACTGATAACCCGGTTATTGTTTTTTTCTTATTATTTTAGATAGTTTTAAAAATTATAAATCTTGATCTAATATTACATGATATATACTACTGTAAGTTCCTGCCAGAATAAAACTTTTGAATTTTTTTTTTTAAAAAAACAAAAAATTGGTTCTCAGTAACTTTTTTAAAATATGGTTTAAAAGAGGAAAATAAAAAGGGGAAAAAAAGAGCCTTTTACTGAGCCTTCTACAATTGTGTTCATATCTAACATCATTTGTACAAAATAAAATACAATTAAATAGAGAATGAACATTTTTTTTATCAATTGATAAGGGTTTTAGAATTAAAATTTATTTGAGTATTTTTTTTCTTCTAATCTTACTCTATGTTTATTAATTTTTTTTTCTGTTTCCAATTAACGATAGTAACAAACATATCATATTGTTCTTACATGAATAAAAGAGTACTTCGGGGAAATATTTTATGTTTCCTTTTTTTTAAGCCTCTTTATTGTAGTCATGTTAGGATTGGTGGGAAAAAACAAATACAAAGAAAGAGTGGGATAAACAAATTCTAATATAAAAATTAAGATCGAATTTTGTACCTTGTCTTCAAGATGACATCATATAAAGATGATAACTTTAAGTTTGTTTAGTACATAGTGATTCTATGGATTTTTCATAAACATGAATATGATATTCCGTGCCATAGCAGGACTGAAAGAAAATTTGCAAAAGATTTTCAAAAAAACAATAAAATTCAGGGATTTATTTTTTTTTATTAAATGGACGTTATAAAAAAATTTGCTTAATTGATATTAGAATGATTATTCATTCATTTATTTATTTTTCCTGCAGTAACATTATATAGAGTAAATTCATTAGCTTGAATTCAAGGGTTTAGACATTTAAACGATAAAATTGAATTAAACCAAATATTTACCACAACCTTTTGGGATTCTTAAAAGGTATCAAATTTTCAAAAGTTTTTTTTTTATTATTGGAATAAATGTTGTCAAGTATTTGCGATCTTTGCAATTACTTAATCACTCATTTCAAAGCGTTTTTTTTAGTTAAATATATAATTTGCTCTATTTTTGAGTGGAAATGTATATAATTAATTTAATTAACTTCTGTAAATACAATTAAATAATCCCATATTAAAGAAAAATAAAAAGAAACTACAAGAATTGGTCAATCTTTTAAATTCAAAATGTTTTACGCAATTGAAAATAAGAGCTGTTTGCCTATCATTAACATAAATACTTTTGTAAGTATTTTTTTTTTTTTTTTTCAAAAGCATTGATTCGGACATTATTTTTCAATTATTTGATGCAATACATTTTTTAACAAAACTTTGCTATTCATTTCTCTTGTTTGGGATTATGAGTTTATATATATTTTTGCCCAAATTGGCTATTCAAACTACAATGAAGAGGTGTTTTAGTTTGAAAAAAAAAAAAAAAAAGAAATGCTTGTATTTATATTTAAAAAGGAATATTTTTGTTTTACAATTATAACGACTCAAATCTACCATTATTTAAACATTTAACCAGTAAAACTTTTGAAACTGATTGATGAAAAATAGACAAACAAAATCATGCTTACAGAATCAAAATTATTGGAATCAGAAGCTGTGATTTTGAGATAATTGTTAAGATAAATTGGTCTACTTTAGTAAGGATGGGGATCATGTACACGTGATACATTTTTGATATTTTCTTTTGAGTACACGATAGGCAAAAGACCTTTTTTTTTTTAAAGATCTGGTACAACAATAAAAGAGAATACCATTGAGAGAGAGAAACTAGTTGGCATTGGTCATATTTGGGATTAAAGGAGAACGACCTTGTATGATCTAGATATATACAAGCATGTCCGAAAAGCTGATCATCTTTTATTTTTTGAAAATTTAACTCAGCTTTTGGGAATTCATAATTTGCCACTGTTTTTTTTTTTTTTTTGGTTTAAAAACAACCAGTCCTATTTCCTGGATATATGAAGGTTGTGTAAGTTGTGAATTATTTGTATAAACCATTATACTATTTATATATGATTAACATCATTGTTTCAACTTTTTTATATTTTATACACATTTTCATCAGGTAACAATTAGTATAATATTTTAAAAAAGAAAAAAGATAATTGAAAAAAGACTCGAGAACACACTAGCTAGTGAAGATCATTTCTTAGTGGGTCTTTTTGTTTTACCAATACTACTATTGCTGCTCCTCTTTTTTTTTTTTTTTTTTTTTCTTTCTTTCCTAGATAAAAATGATGATCATTTTGACAAAAATGAATTAGATAAAAATATAAATAGTTTAAGCCCATATAAAAAATGGGTGGGTAGATTTTGTTTTCTTTAAATCTTTGAAAGTTAAACGACTATGAGAGGTGGATTTAAGTGAATTTTTTTTTTTTTCAATGAATTAAAAAAACCTCCCCCGCTTCTAATAAACCCTATGGATCAATTTACATCATGATAAATCACAAAAAAAAAAAAAAACGGTCAATAACACACGTTAATATTTTTTTCATTTATTTTCATTTATTTTCATTTTCATTTTCATTTTCATCATAGCTTTATCTACTATCTATGCATCTATATTATTTTACAACGGCGCCATTTTTATAATGAACGATGCGTTACGTATATATGATATATCTTTTTTTCTTTTTCTTTTAAAGGAAGTAAAAGCCGCAGGTTATAGACGGGATGGTCTTGTGCATTTAAAATGATTTCATATAAAGTGGTCACAATGGGGAGTTTGGTGGTGGTAGTGCAAAAAAAAAAAAAAAAAAAAGACAAACAAAGCGCGGCACACAAATATGCTTGATAACATATTACATAATCCATTTGTCATCCACACGGCACCAAGAAAGATAAGAGAAAAAAAAAATTTCTCACGCATTTTGACTCCTCACGAGCAGGCGGCTTTTAGTAAAACTTTTTTCATTAATTAAAATATATACACCACACTGCTATTTAAAAATGAAAATAAAAAAAAGCTCAGCGAAAGACTCGAGAATCAGGTCAAAAGGAGCCTTTTGGCGATATTTGGAGACTAAACTAGTAGTCATTGTTGGTTGGGATGTCGCCGTACTCTATGAAAAAAAAAAAACTTTGTGTGTTGTGGTACTTTAATTTTTGTATGTGTGTGTATATGTAAAGTAAACTAAAGTTAAAGCCTTAGTATTAAAACCATCAGCTTCGCCCCTCTTTTCTGTTAAAAAAGAAAAAAAAAGATCCCAAAAATAATCTCATAGAAAAAAAAAAAATTAAAAAAAAACTCCTCTTCTTTTTATTTTTATTTTTATTTTTATTTTTATTTTTTCTTCTTTTCTTCTTTTTCACCTTCACCATTACCATCACCAATTTTTTTTTTTTTTTTTTAGAAAAAATTATAATGGAGGCTATATTCTCTACAATACACGCTCTTCATCATTCAGACTCAGCAATAGCAGCAGCAAAAGCAGCACATAAACTTCAAATGTCACAAACCCAACAAGCTCAGCAACAACAGCTCTCGGGACCTTTGTCCGTCTGGGGGACTTTTTCTTTCTCTCTTCTCCATTATGCAGCTCTCAGCATTCTTTTATTAGTGGCCTTTTTTTCAAACCGGTCATTCCCATCTCTGAGGCGATTTTCCCGCAAACAGCAACAGAGCGAAAAAATAGATGCCAGTAAACAAAAAGATATCCAACAAGTCTTAAAGGTGGCAACATCTATCTCATCCAAAAAGAATGCAACAAATACAGCAAATTCAGCAACAAAAACAACTACAGCACCTCCCTCTCCACTATTAACTGACCCTGCTTCCTCTCTTTCATCATCAGATTCTGTAAACGACTCAGCAACTTCTTTACCACTTTTCCCTACAACTTCAACCTATGCAGACATCACACCAGATAGCTCAACTATATGTGCTTGTGCCTCAGACCTTTCATTTGGTGCATATACCATGCGCAACATGAATCTCTGGGATGCTGATTTTTCTAATCCCATGGTGGTTGATGCTTCAGCTCAAGAAGGCCCTAACTTGGTACCTGAATTTATCAATATGAATGTCAAAAACAACAATAACAACATTCAACAACCAAGCTTCCAACTTGTACCAACACCTACGCTTTCTCTTGATGTGGACGACGTTCTTCCATTTTGGAATGGATCTACGGGGTCTTTTAAAAACATCACTGCTCCCCTTATCTCGTCGCCAGTTACTAGCAATAATGAAGCTAGAGTAGCATTAGCAGAGGCAGCAGCAACGACAAATCCCCCTATGCAGGAAAACCATAACCTTAATAATATCATTACAAGTGTAGAAAACCCCAACCCCAACCCTGAATTTTTTGCAATGACACAAGGAAGTGACGCAAAGTTTCCTTCCGCGGCTCTTCCGGTCCAACTTCGACGGCAGTTTTTTCTCCAACAAAAGGCTTTACAACAGAATCAACCCCACTCACAACAACAACAAAAACAACAACAGCTTCCAGATATTGCCAATGTCCGGTTAGCTCATTCACAAACTTTCCCACCATCTCCAGACTCGGTGCCACCATTTGCCAATGGTTTGTTGCCTACGACGGGGCCTACTGCACCACCATCTTCATCACTTTTGCCTTCCTCGGCCCTGCCTATGCCTATGCCTGTTCCTGTACCAAACTCTTTATCCCAGTCTCTTGACTCGTTGTCACCACCTTACTCACTTCATGCTAGCCAAACTTGCGGCAGTACCTGCAGCAATGACTTTTCCCACTCGCCACTTCCAGATTTGGAGCCGAGTCCACCATCTCAGATTGTGCAATCATCCTCGCCTATTGACGATATAAATGCACTGAACAGTACAATTTCTTCTGCTGGTACCACATTTAACCTTGACGAGCTTAAGCTTTTGGACTCGATGACTGCGACTCAACCACTTGATTTTAATTTTGACTTGGAGGATACCTTTGCTAAATTGATACCTGAACAACTAAATCAAGTCATGACGATGCAGAATAATCAAAATGCTCTTTTGCAAATGCAACAGCAATCTTTCCCACATCCCATGTTTCCGCAGTCATCTCAACCAATGCAGCAGCAGCAGCAACAGCCGATTCAAATTTTAAATCACAACTTCATTCAGACCATTGTTCTAGATGAGTTGTCACCACCAGAACATCATTCAAGTCCTAGTGATGGATCGGTAACAAGTGCATCGCCGCTTACACACAATCTGGATAATCCTTCACGCAGCAATAGCAGTAGTAGTGCTAGCAGTGTTGAAAGTAATATTGAAAATGGTTTTCAGCAAAATAGTCAGCAGCCGCAGTTTTCAGAACAGCAATCTTTGAAATTTATGCAATATCATATGTTTCCACAAAATGTGCCTTCTATTAATAATGATAATAATACTAATAGTAACATTGTGTTTTCTGTGTCAACATCATCTGCAGCTGCACAGCCTGCTATTGCAGCAGAGAGAACAGGCTCTTTCGGCGCTGGCGCCGCTGGCGCCACAGGCTCAAATCTTGAGATTGTTTCATTTCAGCAGCAACAAAAACAACAACAACAACGACAACCCCATTCTGCTACACAGAAATCGGTTCATGTCCCATCATCTCATCGTGGTCGAACAGCGGAGGGACATGTAGAATCCAAAGAATACCCATATGTATGCACACACTGCATGGCTGCGTTCCGGATTCGTGGATATTTGACTAGACACATGAAGAAGCATGCTGTGCAGAAGGCATATCGGTGTCCGTTTTACAACTGTGAGGAAAAGAGCCCGTGTCACCCGACTGGCGGGTTTTCACGTCGGGATACATATAAGACGCATCTCAAGGCCCGGCACTTTTTGTATCCACCAGGGACTCGGAGCGAGCACCGGGCCAAGGTTGGTGGGATGTGTCGTGGATGTGGAGCCAAGTTTGAGAGCAATGAGCGGTGGGTTGAGGAGCACATTCATTCACGCGAGTGTCCTGGACTTGCACATCATGCAAATAGCATGTTTTTGAAGAATGATTGCATGTGATGTTTGAAGGAAGAGGTTTTTTACTTTTTACTTTTTGCTTTTTATTTATTTATTTTTTTTTTTCTTTTATGATTATGAAAATTTGATGTATTTTTTTTTTTTTTTTGTGTACAATATTTATAAAAAAAGGTTTTATTGATTTATTGTTTTGAAAGAGACATGTAAATGACTATTTTAATATATAATAGTTGTTGAATCTTGTAGGAGAGATATGATGTCCATTGTGCTGCCATTTTTAACTTTTTAACTTTAACTTTTTAACTTTTTTAATATTTTTTTTAATATTACCAACCAACACTATTCATATATACCAACTATTATACGAACAATTTATTGGGTGGATTATTATAATAATAATAATAATATTATTATTATTAAAACACATTGTACAAGTATCTTTTAATCTTTTAAAATAACAGACGAATGAGAGAGATTTTAAAGTTAAATTTTTTTAAAATCTAAGCAACTTGACGGGAAACTTTTATTTTTATTTTTATTTTTTAAAAATAAAAAAAAGCAATTGTCTAAACAAAACCCGCTTTATTGATAAAATAAAAAAAAAGGCCAAACTTTTTATTAATATTTTTCTTGATATTCTTACTCCCCTCCCACTTCTTAGACAAAAAAAAAATAGATTTCTAAAAATAGCACCATATTGCGTTTTTTTTTTTTTTTTCAAAGTATAATTATGGCTTGATTCAAATTAATGTCAAAATCATCTTTCAAAAAAAAAAAAAAAACGGTATATTAAATTAATATAAAAAAACAAAGTCATTATGGAATTAGATATTATATATATTACAAAAAAAGAGAATTGGAAATTTTATTTTTTTTTGTTAAAACAAAAATGAGTAGAATGTTGGGAGATTGAGAGAAATGAATTGGAAATAAATGGGCGGGATTTTGTAGACTCAACTACATGCGAATATTATAAATCAATTGTTTCCAATTCAATTCAATTCAATTCAAAAAAAAAAAAACACACTCATCAAAAACCATTCATTTACAACAAAAGAGCGCCAGCAAAGGCAAAGACAGCGGCCAAACCGCAAGCGCCGTTAGAAATGGCACCGTTAGAAGAGGTAGCCGAAGAAGTGGCAGCAGCAGCTGAGGAAGTGGCAGCAGCAGAAGAAGTTGAAGCGGAGGCAGTAGCAGAAGAGGTCTTGGTCACGACAGTGGTGGCGTGAGAAGAAGAGGCAGCAGCTGAGGAAGTAGTGGCAGCGACGGAGCTAGAAGCGGCAGCAGAAGAGGAAGAAGCAGCAGCAGCAGAAGAAGAAGCGGCAGCTGAAGAGGTGGAAGCAGCGACTGAAGAAGAAGCAGCTTCGGAGGAAGAGGCAGCAACAGAAGAAGAGGCAGCTTCAGAAGAGGCAGCTTCAGAAGAAGAGGCAGCTTCAGAAGAAGAGGCAGCTTCAGAAGAAGAGGCAGCTTCAGAAGAAGAGGCAGCTTCAGAAGAAGAAGCAACAACAGAAGAAGAAGAAGCAACAACAGAAGAAGAAGAAGCCACAACAGAAGAAGAAGCAGCAACGGTAGAGGTAGAAGCAGCGACGGAGGAAGAAGAGACAGCAACAGAGGAAGAAGAGGCAGCAACAGAGGAGGTAGAGGCAGCAGAAGAAGTAGCAGAGACAGAGCCTGAAACAGAGGAAGAAGTGTAGCCCTGACCCTGGGAAAGAATGGTAAAGTGAGGGGAGAAGTTTGACAAGGAAGAGTCAGTAGCGTCGACAATTTCAATCGAGTAGTCAGTGTCTGTGGTAGTATCACCTGAAGGAGTCCAAGTGTAGGAGCCGGTATTGTCAATATTTGAGGCAATGGTCTCAATGGTGGCAAGATCTGAGGAACCACCCTTACGCAAAACGAGATTGACCTTGTTGGAGGTGGTTACGGTCCAAGTAATAGTCAGAGGGCTGGGAGCATTGAGAACTTGTCCCCACGAAGGTGTCAGAATAGGGTTGAAAGAGGTTGTGTCAGCAATGACTGAGACGATGCTGACGGCAGCAGCAATGATGTTCTTGAAGAGCATTTTTTTTTGTTATTGAAGATTTGTTAGAATAGGTTTTTGAATTGAATAATAAAGTTAGATTTTTTTTTATTTTTTTAAAAAATTAAATAAATAATAAAAAAAAAAAAAAGGGGAGGAGGGGGGAAGAAGAAAGAAAAGGAAGAATTATAAAATATATATATATATATATATATATAAATAAATAAATATAAAAAAAAAAAAAAGGACTTAGTATGGGATATTTATAGCGCGCGCCGGAATGTGTGAAATTTTTTTTTATTTTTTTATTTTGAGGGGGGAGAGAGGGCAAAAGGAAAACTATTTTAATAGTGGCCCGTTTTAGGCAAAAAATTGTATTAGAAAGGGGGAAGGGAGGAAGACTTATTTATTTATTTATTTATTTATTGTTTTTAAACCAATCAAAATGCAATGAAAACCGTTTTTTGTGTGTGTAAAAAAAAAAAAAACGTATGTCATGTGACTTTAATGTTTTCGCGTTTTTTTTATTTTTTATTTTTTATTTTTTATTTTTTTTTTTTGCCTCCCACAACCATTTCTCTCTCTCTCCCCCTAAAATAAATAAATAAATAAATAAAAAAAAAATTAAATATAACCGGAAACCCGCCGGACTTTTTTTTTTTTTTTTTTTGATTTTATTTTTTTTTTTTTGAAAATAAATCCAATGGTAAATAAAAACGAGCTGGACTCGTTTGACATTTTCAAAAAACATGTCCAACTATCTAAAACCAAATTTGAAGAGACTCGTCGTTGTAAATATAATGCAAAGCAACAACAACAACAACAGCCATCTTCTAATCAGCCAGACGATGAGTACGCTGTCGCTCGTCCCACCAAGTTATCATCCAAGCATAAGGTAACTAAATCCAGTCTATTCCGTAGTGCGGTAAAAAATACCTCTACAAGCCATACAAAAAGAAACCACGGCAATTCCAAACCATCTGCTAATACTATTCCTACTGTTGTTTCTTCTTCAGGACAACAATCTCATGCAAATAACACTAACAAAATCATAAACACATCTCATTCATCTCATTCATCTCATTCATCTTCCCCAGAATCAGATCAAGACAATGCAAATCTTAATGTCCTTGACGAAACTCATAGACGTGCATATACTGCACTACGCAATAAAACACGAGAATACCATGTGGCAAAGCAAAACGCGTCTGAAAATGCCTCCTATTCTCTACTACTTCCGGACCCTGACAGATTGGTAGAAATTGAAGATGAATTTGGACGTACAAGAACTGTTAAGGCTAGTGAACAACACTTGTATCAAATCCCAACTAGTACAAAAAACAAAACACAAGCCAACCATTCCTCTCATTATCATTTCTATGGAAGAGATGAGGGACAAGCTTTGATTCACTTTTCAGATACTGTTACTGATAATAATAATAATATTAATAATAGTGTTTCACATAAACAGCGTTCTCTGATTCACGGTGACTTTTTACAAACCTCCATGTTTAAACTCGATGAGGCTCGTGCAGCCCAGATCCGCCAACGTGAAACCACTCCGCCACCTCCAGTACATTATGACCCTGAATGGGAACACGCCCGAACTCGTGGAACAGGCTATTACAAGCTAGATGCCCATGATGAAGCCCGTCGTGAAAGCCAGTTGACCGATTTGAATACAGAGCGGAAAAAAACCAAAGCTGCACATAATAATAATAATAATAATAATAACAACAATAACAATAACAATGATGAAGATGAAAACTCAAACTCATATCATGAGGAGAAAAAAAGAAGGTTGGAATATAGGGACCGGGTTGCAGAAAGACGTGCGCGTATTGCGAAACTTAGAGAAAATCATGTTTCAAAAATGCAGCAGTTTGTACGCTCCAAAGATGATTTATAAAAATCTCGTCAATCTATTCATCTATATATACACGTATATGCTCATCTCATCTCTTACGTCTTTTAATGGTTTCTATTTTTTTTTTTTTGTTTTCTTTCTCCAGAATTTCATTTTCTTATCCCCCTTGATGTTATATACGTATTATAATTTTATAATTATAATTCAGTTAATGCCCATTGTTTTTTTTTTGTTTTGTTTTAAAAAAAAAATAAAAATCTACGTATTTGTTTTGCACACGTTGTCGTAAAATGTCATTTTTAAAAGTTTTTTTTTTTTTTTTTTTAAATTGAAGAAGAAAAAATCATGGGCTTTTTTTTTTTTTTTTTTTTTAAATAAAAAATAAAATAAAAAAAATGGGGGTTTCTCTAAATTTAGAAATGATTTATTTTTAAACAAGATAATATTTATATTATTCAACCAATTCTTATCAATTTGACTTTGATTTTGACTTTGACTTTAATTTTAAAATTAAAAAATTAAAAAATTAAAAAATTAAAAAATTAAAAAAAAAATAAAATTTAAAATCCCTGAAGAACCCTCAGATAAGGAACAAAAAAAAAAATACTTTACTTTTCACCACCAAACCTTTAAATAATTATAATTATAAATAAAAAGAAGAAAAAAAAAACTTTTTAACCTTTCATCACAGCCACTGTTTATTAAAATCTCATAAATAAAAAAAATAAAAAAAAAGTCTTCTTCTTTTTATTCAAATCACAAATATTTTTTTTTTTTTATTTATATAGAAAGTTACGTGGCCACTCTTACGTGGACATATAAATAATGAAATGCTCCAAAATAAAAAAAAAATTGAAAACAAAACTAAACTACAAACAATAAAACTAAATAGATGAGAATAGTTTTTTAATAACAAAAAATGTGGGCATTCAAAAAAAAATATATATATATATATTAACTTAATAAAATCTCAATAGAGGGTTTGTAAAAATTAATATAATAATATAATAATTATAACCTAACCCTTATGGAATCTTTCAATTTAATTAATTCAACACCCCCTCCTTACCTTCCTTCTCTTTCTTTCCATTTTTTTTTTTTTGTCCTTTAAAAAGAAAAGAAAAGTAAAGAAAAAAAAATCTTTTCATTTTTCATATATAACAAATATATTCGAACCCTAACCCTTTAATATTATAAAGATAAATAAATATATATATAGTAAACACTACCAAACTTCAATTATACCCTAACCCTAATATATTTTTAAGTTGTTGGCAAACTAAATTAAAAATTATTTCAAAATATATATATTTGAAATTAAATTTTATTTAAATGAAAGATAATCATTGAGGAGCAAAATTGGTGTTAGCCATACATGCACCCCCAACCGGGAAAATTAGTTACTATATATAATTATATTATTAAACACAAAATTTTATTTAACTACCATTTTTCTTCTGCTTAATTATTATATCACCACTGTAACAAACAAACAGTTTTTTCAAAAAAAAAAAGTATTATAATAAAATGAAAATAGCAATATATATATATATATATATTTATAAATCAAGTAAACATCAAACTTAATAATGTACTAAAAACATATTGTTGGAAACCCCTCTGTTATTGCAAATATTAACAATGTTTTTCATATTAATGTGGATTTCCCAATGTCAATTGAGCTGTTTTTGAATTTTCAATTAACTTCTTTTCATAAATAAACTATAATAGTTTACAAGAAAATAAAAGATATGCAATTACACTATATAGTGTAAATAAAATATATATATATATTTTATTTAGCTAGAAAAATATCAATATCAATATCAATATCAATATCAATATCAATATCAATATCAATATCAATTTTTTTTAAAAAAAAAAAAAAAAAAAAAATTAAATGACGAAAATAGCATTTGCCTTCATTCCTAATATTGTAAAAACCATTTTGAAATCAATTCAAAACTCCCTCAAAAGCTTTACTTTTATATATACAAAAACAAAAAGGGCTTAAGGCTTTAAAATAAAGTCATCATATTATTATTTTCATCGTCATATTAAAATAATCATCATCATTTCTCATTATCAATTGTACAAAAAAAAAAAAAAAGGTTTAATCAACCACCTGCAATCTCTTGTCTGCAGAAACTCTTCGACTAGCATTTCCTCCGCGACCATTAGTATTACCCCCCTTTTTGCGTGCAGCACTTATAGCTGGCTCACCAGTAGGCGTTGCTGTCCCCGATCCACTCGGTGTTCCACGCAAGCTTGGGTTCGTAGACTCATCAAAGTTGCCTTCGTCTTCATGGTACATGTCTTCAATCCCACGAACCTTAGCCTTCTTTGCTGGTGGCGCTCCAGGAACTCCAAGTGTGTCCTGGCTGTTGGCATCCGCTTGGCGTTTTTGTGCTCCACCCTTCTTGTTACTCTGGGCAGCAGCAGCTTCCTCCTGCTTCTTCTTAATGAGCGCATCAGCAGTCGCGTCGTCGTCAAGCAGCCAGTAAGCCACTTCGCGACCAGGCTTCTGGAAATCAACACCTGACTTGGCAGCACCACCACCTTCCATCACAACCTGCTGTACATGCATCTTTTGTTTTGCACGGTCACGCATGCGCTCTTCAATGGTGCCCTTGACAAGCAATCGATATACCGTAACTTGTCGTGTTTGACCCATTCTATGTGCACGATCCATGGCCTGCGAGTCAATAGTAGGATTCCAATCAGAATCATAAAAGATGACAGTATCTGCAGCAGTGAGGTTGATACCAAGACCACCAGCACGAGTTGACAACAAAAAGACAAACAGCTCGGGCTTGGTTTGCCAGTCATTGACAAGATCACGACGGTCACCTAGTTTAGAGGAACCATCAAGACGGACGTACTTGTATTGTCGGAACGTCAGATATTCTTCCATCAGATCCATCATTTTAGTCATTTGGAAGTAAATGAGTACACGGTGGTCATTGGCCTTTAGCTCAGGAAGCATTTGATCCAGTTTGGCTAGCTTGCCAGAATCGGTGACAAACTTGATCATGGATGGCATCCGGATAGTAGTATATCCAATACTAGAATTGCGAGGCCATGGGAACATGTCTGAGGGTGGAAGCTCGCTAATAGGCAAACCATGCTCAATGAAATCCCATTCACGATCAAGCGACATGGGATAGAGGTAAGAGCGCTTTTTGGCATCAAAGAGCAACTGTTGTTGATCTAGGCTAATGCTTCGGTCAGACCCAATGAGATTGATGGGCGGTGCCTGAACCTTGTCGTCATGAGCAGCCTCAATGTAATTGTAGAGGCCTTCATCCAAGACGCGCTCACCAACAGAAAGAAGCTCTTTAAGAATCCCAGTGGAGGTTGTGCGTGCATGCTCCCACTTATCTTTTGCATCAGAAATCAAAAGCATATTAGACTTGGGAATGGACTTATTGTCTTCTTCATCGTCATAGATAATCTCAAACCGTGCTGCTGACTTTTTCCCGGAATAAAAATGAAGAGCAGTAGCACGCTCAAAAAGACCGTGGGTAGCTGCAGTCTTGGCCTCGCTGGGCGAAACGCCAGCAAGTCTGAGAGAGGCCACTGTAGGACTTTTATGCCAAGGATCCCAAATGTTCAGCATGCCTTGGACAAACGGCGAACGGAAACCAACAGTGTTGTTGGCCTCGCAGGGGACATCAAGAAACCCGCCGTCACGGTACATGAGCTTAGGAACTCTGTAGGAGATAAGATTGGAACAATTGTACAAAATCTCCACATCATTTGCTTCGCGAATGGGGCCAAATGCAATAGTTGGGACGGAAAAGGAAAATGCAGAAGTTGTGTCAGCACGCTCAAACAAGTCAGGGTGGTTGCACACTTTACGAAACTGCATAACCAAGTTCATGAGAGATTGTGTGCCTTCATCAGAGCCCGAGGCAGCCTTTTCAATAAGGTCCATGACTGAAATTTGAGAGCGCAGAGTCCGGTAGAGCTCGCGCTGGCGATTAGTAAGCTCACAGTAAATATCAATCTCAATTTTGTCACCAAGTTCTGACTGAACGTGCTTCTTCAGACGGCGAAGCATAAAGGGCTTGAGAATCATGTGTAGACGGCTGAGCTGTTGCTCATTGAGCTGTGTGTTGGATTGGGCATGCGACTCAATATCTTTGGAAAACCATTCACTGAATTCATCATGGGAATCAAAGAGAGTTGGCATAATGAAATGGAGTAGAGCCCAAAGTTCCTGCATCGAGTTTTGGATTGGAGTACCCGTGAGCAGGAGACGGTTACGACACTGGAAGGAGAGCAGTGATTTCCAACGGGCCGAAGATGAAGACTTAATAGCCTGGGCTTCGTCTAAAATCATGTACTGCCACTTCATTTTTTGAAAGTAGCTAGCGTCAGCAACCACTAATTGATAAGAGGTGACAAGCACATGGAATTGAGCGTCTTTACCGTACTTGACATTTTTGTGATCCCAAAATTTTCGAAGAACTTTGCGATCTTTTGCAGAGCCCCAGTAAGGTAAAACTTTAAAGTCGGGAACAAACTTGCGAATCTCTTGTTCCCAATTGTGCAGCGTGGATGCTGGAGAGATGACCAAAAAGGGTCCCCAAATGTTGTATGTCTCTGCAAGGTATGCCATGACAGAAATACTCTGAACAGTTTTACCGAGACCCATTTCATCGGCGAGAATTCCATTGATGCCTTGTTCGTAAAGATTTGCAAGCCATGATAGACCCTTAATTTGGTACTCCTTAAGCTGACAAGAAAGCAACTTTGGCTGTGGAATCTGAATATCACCGAGCGAGGTGGGGTTCTGGAAATTCATTTCATCATTATCAATATTGACATCACGAATCTTTTCTCCGCCATCAAAGCTGCGAGCATGTGCCTGTGTTTCAGCAAAAGCTGAGCGAGCGTTAGCAAGGGCTGCCTTTTGAAGCTCTTCTTCATTTTCTGAATCAAAATCAAGATCTTTCCCAGATATTTTGCCATTATTGTTGCTGCCAGCAGCATTGTTGTTGTCCTTATTGTTTTCATCATCAGCCGGGGAGATCTTTTTGCTAATGAAATGGGTATAGAGTTCTGTTTGGGAAATGAGGAAATTAAGCTTCTTTGCCTGGCGACGGGCTTCACGTTGTTCTTCCTCCTTCTTTGCTAGTTCTTGGGCCTCCTTTTCAGCGCGCTTACGAAGGTCACGTTCCTCGCGTTCATTTCGTTTCCAAAAGGCCAGCATTTCACGCATTCCACGCTTTGCCTTCATTTGAAGATCCTTAAGGTTCTTGTTTGTCTTAAACTGCCAGCGACGAGCCTCCTTAGATGCCAAAACAGCTGTTTTACGCAAATTACTGAGACGCGTATTAGCTGAAGAGCGGACAAGTCGATGGACTTTATTTGCATCACGACGGGCCATATCTTTCCAAACTGAGTCGTAAGTATTAGAGTAAAGACGGGCAATAGCACGAATCTCCTTTTGCGATGGGGGTTTTGGTGGAGGTGGAGGCTTTGGCTTTTCGGGCTCCTTTTTAGATGGAGAGGCAGCGGCAGCAGTGGCCACCCCGGAGGCATTGTTTGCACCAGCAGCAGCAGCAGCCGCACCTGCGGAAGAGTTTGAAGTGACCGACTTTGATTTTGATTCCTTTTTAAGAGCAAGAGAAGGTTTGGGAGAATGCGACGTGTTATTAGTATGCAAGGGAGGAGATGAAGAGTCGGTTATTTCTGAGAGGGGGGTTGCTGGGGCCAAAGGAAGGAGCTTTTTAAGAGAATCTTTTGTGTCTTTGGATGAGCCATTTGCAGAGGCTGCAGAACCACGAGCTTTTGACTTGCCCTTGGGTTTTGTGGCAGTTGTTGATGTCGAAGATGCAGATTCTTTTAGTGTTTTGTCGTTTCCGGCCTCGGGTTTTGCAGCAGCTGAGCGTCGTGAGCTAGTGCCTGTCCCTTTGCCACGTTTTGTTTTGGGTTTGATGGGTGTACCAGTTGTTGTTGTTGTGGTTTTATTAGAGATATCGTCATCTGGATTGGTTGACGTGGATGCACTACCACCATTTGTAGTAACAGCAACAGCAGCGGCAGCAGCATTTTTAGCATTACTGATAACTTTTGCTTTTGCATCTTTCGCACGCGCTTCTTTAGCTTCCTTGACAGCCTTGAGTTTTTGAGCGCGTTTTGCTTCTTCTTTTGCAACTTCGGCAGCAGCAGCAGCCTCAGCTTTGAGTCTGAGAGCTTCAGCTTTTTGGGCCTTAAGTTGAGCTGCACGAATGGCTCTACGTTCCTTTTTAACTTGATTACGGTAGAGCTTCTTACCTTCTTTTTCAACGAGCTCTTCAAATTTG
The DNA here is from genome assembly GCF_902498895.1 of Magnusiomyces paraingens. Taxonomy (NCBI): domain Eukaryota; kingdom Fungi; phylum Ascomycota; class Dipodascomycetes; order Dipodascales; family Dipodascaceae; genus Magnusiomyces; species Magnusiomyces paraingens. The sequence continues at coordinate 132,650 of NW_022474071.1, forward strand.
AGAACGTTACCCATTGCCGTTGGATATAGTTGTTTTGTAGCGTATTTGCGTAGCGCGTCTGCTTTTGTTGTGTAGAGAGTTAGGTATTTTTTTTGAAGAGCATTGCGAGCAGTAGTCAAATGGCGATTTTCCATAACTTGGATGTTTGTGATACGTTGGCGAAGAGTAGCAAGGTATTCTTCTTTTTCTTCTTGAAAGACAGGTTGATTAGCGTATTGGAAGGAGGCTTCCATATGGGTTGGATTGAGGACTTCAAAGACTAGATCTTCATTATCAGGAGCCAGAGGAGGATAGGTGTTACGACGGCGTTTCTTTAGAGAAGCTGTTGAAGTAGTAGTAGTAGTAATAGTAGTAGTAGAAGAAGAAGATGATGATGACGACGATGAAGTTGATGTAGTAGTATTATTATTAACAGCGGGTGTGGATGTAGATGAAGAAACAGAAGAACCGATAGGGATTGTAGTTGGCACAAATTGGTGGTAAGTTCTGGAGGCGGCTTGAGTATGATTTTGGCTAATCATCGAGTCTTTGTGAGAGTGTCGTGAATCAGAGTCTTCGTTAGCATGACCATTGTAGGTAATGGATTCGGGATTTTGTTGTGTGGTCAAATTCTGGGTGGGACTGGTTGGATTGGTAGCAATAGTAGAAGGATCAGTGTTTTCAGCAGCGGCCGCGGCAGCAGCGGCAGCAGCAGCGGCAGCAGCAGCAGAGTTTTCTTGGGCCAATAGGGTGGAGATAGACATTGCGTCACCTGCTCGTCTCTAAAGGAAAGTTAGTATTAAGTATTGATTATGATGATCAAGGTTGAATAGTACGTACTTCCTGGTTCAAGTCCATAATGGAAAGAAAGGCTGGTTGTGCTACTGGTTATATATATATATATAGATGATGAGTGAAGTGATAATTATAATTATAATTATAATTATAATTATAATTATAATAATAATAATAATAATAGAAGTACTATTAGGATTAATATCGATTGGAAGGACTTGAATGGAGATTTACCGATTCCACCAAAAAAAAAAAAGTTTGAGTGAGAAAGAAAAGGAAGGGGGAAAATTTTTTTGTGCAGATTTTTATTTTTGTTTATAAATTTTTTTGGGCGGCTGAGAAGAAGGATGGTGGTGTTGGTGGGGAGGAGGAAGAGGAGGTTTTTACGTGCCCACGGACTGGGTGGCCAAACACACACTGAGGCTTTTGTGTGTTTCCTTTTTTCATTCATGGCGCGAAAATGCGCGGGAGGAGGAGATTTTAGGAGACGTTTTGGGAGGTTTGGAAATACAATTGTGAGGAGGGTTGCACGTAAGGCTGAACATGTAGGGCTGGTGGAAAGTTACAAGAAAATTACAAGAAAATTACAAGAAAATTACAAGAAAATTACACAAAAGTGTAACAAATAAGTAATACATATGTGAAAAAAATATGTAACAATAGCACGGCTAAACTTAACAACCAACCAACCGGCCTGCTCCGAGTGCTTCGGAACTCTGTAAGAAATACAACAACAACAACAACAAATCACCATACTAATTCTAATTCTAATACTAAATAAATTATATATATATATTCTCAATTTTCTTGGTTAAAACTTTTTTTTAAAAAAAAAAAAATAAGATTGAGAGATTAGACTGATGATGATGGATTAAAGACCCTAATCTAATTATATTAAAATACTTGTCACGAGTTGACGAAATTGGATGTTTTTTTTTTATTTTTCTATTATTTTTTAGTCTCGCAATATAAACCTCAGCCATTGGCTTGGACTCATAAAGTCTATCGTCAATTAGATGTATATATATATCTGTATGTATATCAATAGCAATAGCAATAGCAATAGCAGTAGCAACAGCTACTGTTCATGCAAAAGTTGTTTTCATATCATGCGTTAAACTGCTACTGAAGTCATTCATAATCTCACGAAATCCCATAATTACATTATAATGTAAACTAGAACCCCCCCTAACCCCACTGCTTCTTATCCACCCGCTTTACCTCTTTTACTTCTTCTCAACATGGCAAAAAAAAAAAAAAAAAAAAGCATCCAATTAAAAAAATGGCCACGACCGTAATTTCACTTTTACACATCTCTTTAAAAAAAAAAAACTTTTTAGTAGGTGCACCAGCCAGTAAAATGATTCTAAACTACAAATGATCTAATGTACAATGAGAAGGAAAAATTTTTTTTTTTTTAATTTTTCCCCTCCTAAATGATTGCTGGCATAACCATCGTGTGTATCGTGATCACCATTTCATCATCGTCATCATTATTATTATTAATCACTATTGGACTCCATAAAAAAACCGCAATAAACTGATTAACTGTCATGTAGTCTATACTCAGCCCTTATGACATATCTATCCTATCCCATATTAGAATACCAAAAGCACTAAATTTATGTACATAACATGTAACCACAGTATGCATAACTGTTGCATTGACTCACTAATAATATTGAAATGACCTTATAATTATCAATGATACATTTTTAATAAAACATTACAAGTTACTTAATAAATACCAGGAATTATTATGCCATTAAATTCACATAATCAACGCAATGGCTAATGCAATAACTGAAACAAGCCTTTGAACTCTGGTCGACACTCCAGAATTCACCTGCTCTATCGTCGTACCACTGCCCACTGAAGTTCCTGTGGGAACCTGCGCGATCGACTGAATAGATGTGGAGCTCGACGTGGAACTTGCCTCAGATGCAACACCACTGCCTGAGGATACCTTGATTGTCTCCACTGCAGAGATGCTACTGCTACTAGCCACACTCTTTAGAGCCTCAGAAGCTGCTGTCAATGTCTCAGTTAATGCAGTCTTCAAAGTGCCACTGGCACTTGGCACAATCTCTATTGATGTCAACGCCGAAGATGGCTTTCCAGACTCAGCTACAGTAGTTTCCAAACTACTACTTGTCTTAACCACAACGGCCTCAGTTCCAATAGAAACACTCAATAATGGCACTGTAACCGTATCCACAATGGTAGACCCACTGTTTGTACCAGTCGATTCAATAATAATATACGTAGACTCGCATGGCTCAGTGATTGTGGCGACCACACTTCCAGAAGTCTTTGTCTTAGTGGTCATTCCTGACTCCACTGTAGTCAATGTTTTGCAAGCAGTACATGGTTCAGTGGCAGCTGATGTTGGCACTAATGAACTTTCTACAATGACAGTAGAGTAAAAAGTTGAGCCACTAACAGAAATTGGTGATTCAACCACAATATATGTGCTCTCACATGGCTCAGTGACAGTAATGACTGAGTTTTCAGAGGTTGAGGTGTATGTTGTCGATCCAGATTCAACCTTGGTCAAAGTCTTGCAAGAATTACATAACTTAGAAACAGTTATAACCTCAGTAGTTGTCGGCAGCAAAGAACTTTGCACAGTAATTATGGAGTATATAGTAGAATCACCAGTGGTAATTGGCGATTCAACAACGGTATATGTGCTTTCACAAGGCGTAGTAATAGTGACGACAGAACCTTCAGAAAATGTGGTGTATGTAGTAAGGCCAGACTCAACCTTTGTCGACGTCTTACACAAAAAGCAAGCGGCAGTCACAGTAGCAGTATAAATACCACCAGATGACAATGGCGACTCTACTATTGTGTAGCCTGTAGTAAAGGGCTTTGTAACAGTCACCGTGGATGAACCAACAATAGATGTGTACGTGGTTGTTCCAACATGAGACTGAGTGCGTGTCACACACTGGCTGCACTCTTCTGTAAGTGTGCGAGTGAGTGTAGTATACTCACTCAATCCAGGAATCTTTGTAACTTCTTCAACTAAAGAAACCTCTTTTGTGGTTGTAATAGTCACAACTTCCTGGTCTGCCTTTGTAGAAGTCAATGTAACAACTGTTGTTGAAGTCACAGTTTTGGCTGTGCACTTAGAACACTGCTCAGTCAAAGTGAAGGTTGTTTCAGGCTTGATAATGACAGTCTCTGTCGTTGTTTCGCAAGGAACCTCAGTGGTTACAGTTTTGGTTCCTTCAACAGATGTAACTGTGGTGTACTTGGTAACTGTATTGGTAAGCGTGGTTGTACCCTTTCCACTAGAAGGTGAAACATCAGTTTCAGAAAGAGAAGCTTCACTAAAAAAGGGTTCAGAGATACTTTCAGATGCCTCAACTGTACTTTCAGTTAACAATGGTTCAGAATTACCAGCAGATGTAGACACACTGGAAAAATCAAAAGTCGAGGGAAACGAAGATGCTTCAACAGGTTCAGAAATAGAAGAAAAGTCAGGAGCATTTGAAGATTCTTGCTGAGAAACCAAATTAGAAATGAAAGACTCGGCAATAGAATACTCAGATGCAAAGGATTCTGAAGTAAAAACATGAGAAGAAGCAGAGACTAAAGCCTCAAAACTAGAAGAGTCAGATTGAAGAGATTTGGAATCCGAAAGAGAAGATTCGGCAGTTAAAAACTCAGAAACAGATGAATCAGAAATGGTCACTTCTACTGCAGAAGACTCAGAAACTAAAAACTCAGATATTGACAACTCAAAGGATTCCGAACTTTCAGAATTGGCTGAATATGAAGACTCAGAAACTTGTGAAGACTCGTATGAATAGCTAGATTGAGGACCAAATAAGGAAGATCCCGATTCCGATTCCGATTCAGATGCAGATGCAGATGCAGATGCAGATACAGATACCGAAGACAATTCTGTGTCACTAAAAGACAGAGAAAGACTCTCAGAAGTAGACAAACTGGGTGCTGTAAAAAGTGCTGAGTTAACTTCAGTAAATGCTTGATTTGCCACGGAATAGAAATTATCCGCAACTGCCTTAAAATCAGGATTGCTGGCTGCCAAACTGTCTATAATTTCTTTAGCTGCAGTGTAAGTAGACCCAATAGATTGGAGAAAGTTGGCTTCAATATCAGCAGGATCTGAAAATTGCTGAAGATTCGTAATTTCAGAAAGAAAATCTTGGAACGAAGGATCCTGAATCCAGCTGGAAATTGTATTAATCGCGTCTGTAAAAATTGAAATGGCATCTGCTATATTGTCACGCTTTTGTGAAGTGTCAAAACCAAACAAAAAAGATAACAGCTGAGTAAGAATTGGTCCCAATGCATTTGTAAAAAGAGTCAAAATTCTATCTACTACTTGTGTAGCAGCTTCAGAAATGTTATTATTTAATCCAATAGAATCAAGAATTCTAGAAGCAACAGTGTCAACTAGTGAACTATATGGTAAAGGATCGGTGGGAACGGCAGACACAATACTTGTCGTGGTTGAAACACTGCCGGTTGTGGGGTTGGACGAAATAATGGACATGGGAACAGTTGTAATAGATGTTGGATTATCAGTCGCAGAATTTAAAGTGGTACCAATAGAGGTAACATCTTCTGAAAGGTTTATAGAGCTAAGAGTCGGGGGGATCAATGTGGTAGAAGTTGGTGTATCAGGAATAGCAGATTCAGTACTAATGATACTGGAAACATATGTGGGATTAATAGTACTAGGAGTAGGAGTAATCAGTGTAGTAGAAGTTGGTGTATCAAAAATAGCAGATTCAGTACTAATAATACTGGAAACATATGTAGGATTAATAGTACTAGGAGTAGGAGTAATCAGTGTAGTGGAAGTTGGTGTATCAAGAATAGCAGATTCAGTACTAATAATACTGGAAACATATGTAGGATTAATAGTACTAGGAGTAGGAGTAATCAGTGTAGTGGAAGTTGGTGTATCAGGAATAGCAGATTCAGTACTAATGATACTGGAAACATATGTGGGATTGATATCCGTTGAAAAGAGAGGAAGAATTGTACTGTATGTTGATTCAGCAGAAATGTCAAAAGTAGAAGAAACTTTCGAAGAAGTTAAAGTTGGTATACTAATATAAGTAATTGTGTAAGTTTGACCATCTAAAGTTATGGTTGACAAACTTGTTACAGGAGTTAGATCAGAACTGGTGATAATTGAAGAAATGCCAGAAATAAGATCAATAGTGCTAGGAGTAGGAGTAATCAGTGTAGTGGAAGTTGGTGTATCAAGAATAGCAGATTCAGTACTAATAATACTGGAAACATATGTGGGATTAATAGTACTAGGAGTAGGAGTAATCAGTGTAGTGGAAGTTGGTGTATCAAGAATAGCAGATTCAGTACTAATGATACTGGAAACATATGTTGAATTGATATCAGTTGAAAAGAGAGGAAGGATTGTACTGTATGTTAATTCAGCAGAAATGTCAAAAGTAGAAGAAACTTTCGAAGAAGTTAAAGTTGGTATACTAATATAAGTAATTGTGTAAGTTTGACCATCTACAGTTATGGTTGACAAACTTGTTACAGGAGTTTGAGCGAAATCCGAAACAGAAGTGACTTCAGAAGAAGTACTTGTAGACAATGATTGAATAGGAATTATTGTGGTTGTATCTAACTCCTCACTTGTTGATATAACGACAGAAGATGAAATGCCAACTGATGGCACAGTAGAGCTGTAGTCCGTTTCTAAAGTTTCTGCTTGAGATGTAGAGCAAGGATAAAATAATGGAGTCGTTGGCAGGTTATTGTCAGTTAATATGTAGAGTACGCTTGAAGACATGCTTTCAGCAATGGCGGAATAACGGGTAGCACATTCTAAAACATTTGCCAATAAAGTGTTGCTAGTTTGCAGTAAAAAGTCCAACGAAGTATTACGAATTTCTTCTAGAAAGCCCAAAGAAGATAGAAATTCTGTATAAGCATTATTGCATCCATCTTCATTGTAGTTACAGTCAAGAGTGATTGGAAAATCCGAAGTATATGTTGAAGTAGAAGATTCAGTTATTGATTGAAGTTCGATAGGAGTTGTCTCTATGGAATCAGAACTTACAGAAACTTCACTTAATGTCGACTGTGAAACAAAAGTACTGTCTGAACTATTACCTGAAACAGAACTAGAGGGGATCAAAGTTTCGGTCAAAGCAGAGCTGGTAGTTGATACAACTTCAGACTGTTGGCCAGATTCAGATACAATAGAAGAAGAATATAATTCTGTTGATGACAAAATACTTGTTTCTTGAGTTGTGGTTTCAAGTTGCGGAAGAGTATCACAAAAAAAAATCCAATTTGTTGATGTTGAAATTCCCAAATAGCTAAGAATTGGATAAAGATTTTCATAAACTGTGCCAAAAAGATCCGAATAGTAAGGTGCACATATTTTTATTTTAAATAAATTCGGTTGGTTGCTAAAATAATTAAATGCCTTTGTAGAGTAGTCTGGATCTGAGTTTTCTAAACCAAGTAGAGTAAAGCCAGACATTAATGAATCATACATGGATGAACAGTCTGATTCACTAATATAATTTATACATCCTGAATCTTGACGTTTTTGTACTCTGATATCATCTTCTGTTGAAGCGATTGTCACTACAATTAAAAGAGAAATCAAAATATTAAATAATAATAACCTTTTCATCTCTATTTCTTGTTAAAAATGGTGAAAACTTAAAAAAAAAAGATCTTCTAAGCAAAAACCTTAAAAAAGAGTTTAAACCTTTATAAAGTTAAATTTAAATTTAGCGAATATCTTTTATTAACGATTTGAGTTTGAATTAGAGTGATCGAAAATATCAAAAAAAAAGAAAATCAAAATAACTTGAAGAATTTAAAGTATATTTAATGTTAAAATATTAAAAAAGAATTAACAAATAAAAAAAAAGGGGGGGAAAGAATATCAAATCTTTAAACCCCTCCTTAGAGAAGGATTATATAAAGTCAAAACAAAATCAACACAGCGCTTAAAATTTCTTGAAAAAGTCAAACATCTAACTCTTATTATTCTCTTAGGTGCATATTCATAATATTTTTATTATTATTATTCTATTATTATGCCTGAAATCGTTTAAAATCCGATGCGGATAAACCCAAGATACTGAATTAAGTGGAGGTGTGACTTCACAAATTAGGCAAGTTTATTGCCATCAGCTTCATCCTTTTTTGCTTTTCAAAAGAAACTTGATTTTATTAATTAAATATAAAAAAAGACTCTTAAAAAAAAACTCTTATGTGGACTTGTCATGCAGCTTGTAACAATTTGTTTTCAAACTCTTCTATATATTTGTAAAAATGCCCCGCTAGTATTCTTTTTTCAAAAATTGTACTGTGTAGGAAGGTGGGGTAAATAATGGAGGTTACTGGATATCTAGATGTCCTCTATCAAATCCAGAGCTCTGGTTGAATTCTATCAAAATATTTTGGAATAGCCACATAAATCATTAATTGACGTCAATTGATGTGGCTATTTCAAATTATTTTGAAATGTGAGTTTTGTTTTCATATTAATAATTATCATAATAATTATATTATGATTATAATATTAATTAATAGATGACAACATTTTGGTTCAAAGTTCTTAAAACTTAAAGCGTAAACTTGAAATTATATATTCAGGTGCCTTTACTGATACAACATCTTAGCGCGTAAGATCTTATGCGTTAAATTTAGGTTAATAATATTTAAGTAAAAATTTGAAGGATAGCGCAGATGCTGATGTTATATAATTCTATAACCTTTGAATAAAAAAAAAACAAATAAGTAAAAATTTGCTTATCTATAGATTAATTTAATTCAGCTTTATAAGGGCCTCCAAAAACTTTTTGCATTTTTCACAAAAAACAGTGGGAAAAAAAATTATTCAAAACCTCCCTAATCAGTGAAAATTTAATGGTTCCATTTAAAAATTTATATATTTCTGGTGATTTATTTGAAATACCAAAAAACTTTAGGCTAAATTAAGTTTGTTTCGAATTAGAGCATTTTAATTAAAAATCTTCTGGTATGGGGCTACTACTAATGAGGCTCTTAAAATAAAATCTAAAACATATTGTGAATAAAAAAGTGATTTAGTCCAGCTATCAAAAATAAAAAGAAATAACAATGCTTTGAACTTTATATAAGGTATTTTTTTTTTTTTACTTTGGGTTTGACAGATGTCACCAAAAGACATATCAACATTAATGTTAAGAATATTCTCAAAAAAAAAAACACAAGATTCATAACTATGATCAATCTGTAGTTTTTAGGATATCATATCCATTGAAATCCATTTAAATGTTTAAGTAAATTGGCAAGTTATCATAATTTATAATTGTACAAACAAACAATTTTTTTAAGAAACGACTTTGATAATCGTTCATTCAGGTTTTAACACTGAAAAACTAGGATAAATTTGGTTCCAAATTAAAACCTATAGGTATTAATGTAAATAAATATAAATATATTTAAAAAATAAAAAAAAATAACAAAGACTTAGTAGACAAATTCTAAATTAAAAGCACATATTTCAAATAAACAAAAGAACAAAAACACAAGCACATATACCCAAAATCCCTTTGGAAACAGCTAATAAAATTCCCGAATTAACCTGCGCTATATTACCAGTTCCTGTAATTCCTATTGTTGGATTCACCTGTTTAATAGTAGATGTGTAGCTAGACAAAAGAGAGTTCGATTTTAGGGATACTGCACCAGTGGTTTCTAGAATTGAGGTTTCTTTTTCTGAGCCTAGTATTGCCATTGTCTCAACACTAGATGCACCAGTGGATTCAACAACAAAGTATGTGAAGGTAAATGACTGGCTCGTAACAATAACAGATCCTTCAGATTCAATAGTATAGACACTAACACCAGATTCAATTATACTTGAAGTCTTGCAAGAAGTGCAAATTTCGCTTGTAGCAGTAATGGAAGGTACAAATTGATTTTCTGAGAAGTTTGCCTCAGTGGAACTAGAAAGAAAAATTGTACTAGAGGACTCAACAGGCTTTGTAACAGATGTAATTGATTTGTCAAAAGATGTAGTATAGGTGGTAGTGCCAGTGTAAACAATAACTGATTGATTTGGTTTAGGTGAAAATGAACCAAGAGTAAGCGTGGAAAATACTGTAGATTCTTCACTAAAAACTGGAAATTCAACAATTGTGATTGCAGTTTCAAATGGCTCCGTAATAGTAAAAGTAGAACTTTCAAAAACTGATGTCCAAACAGTTAATTCAGACTTAGTGATAGTATAAGTTTTACAATTTTCACAAGCCCTATTTTGTGTCAAAACAGTGCCTGAAGTAATAGCGGAATTGACTGGGACTGTGTAAATTGCAATAGAAATTAAGCCTTCTGAAAGAATGGGAGATTCAATAACGGTATATGTGGTTTCACATGGCTCAGTGATTATAGCAGTGCTATCACTAAAAACTGAAGAATAAGTTGTAAAACCAAAAACCGTTGTAATTAAGGTTTTACAGTTGGAACATTTTTCAATAGCTGTAGCTTCTGGAGTAGTAGCGGTAGCAAAAGATGACTTTGAAAAAGTCAAAATTGAAGTCAATGTAGAACTACCAGAAATAATTGGTGACTCAACAACTGTGTATGCGGCTTCACAAGGTTCGGTAACTGTAACAATGGAGTTTCCGGAAACCGTTAAATATGTGGTGAGCTCAGAAATTGTTGTTACTAAGGTCTTGCAATTGGTACAGGCATGAACTGTTGGGATAGATGGACTCAAATAAAATGAAGTTGTTTCAGTAAATGTCCATGTGGCTGTTGCTGTAGATCCTTCAACAACTTCAGGAGATTCAACAACAGTATAAGTAGTTTCACATGGCTCAGTAACAGTAAAAACATCAGATTCTAAAGTTTTAACAACTGTTGTAACGCCAGTTTCTACAACTGTATGTGTAATACATTTATCACAAACGTCCGTCACAGTAACGATTAAGTCTTGACTATTGGTAGAAAGTGTCTTCATAACTGCAGTCAAACCTGATTCAGTAATAGTATCAACCTCTACAATAAAAGGTATCTTCTTTGTTGTGGTAATCGTGACCACTTCGTTATTTGATTTGGTTGAAGTTATTGTAGCAATTTCGGTGGAAGTTATAGTATTAGTGGTGCAAGAAGAACACGGCTTACTCAATGTTATAGTAGTTCTAGGATTAACAATTACAGTCTCAGTTGTAGTTTCACAAGGCTCAGTAAAGGTTACAGTTTTTGTACCTTCCACAGATGTAACGGTTGTAAACTTAGTTACTGTATTGATAAAAGTACTAGTAGCAGTTTCGGAAAATGAAAATGGTATTGAAGAGGTTGAAGAGATTAAATCTTCAGCAAAATTTGATTTTCCAATAAAAGACTCTGATTTAAAAATGTTGGAAAATTCTAGAGAATGAGATTCGGATTCAGAAATTTCAGTAAATGAGTCTAAAACTTTGGTTATTTCAGATGGAACAAACTCAGTTTCAGAAAATTGAGAGCGAGACGAAATTGTGATAGATAATTCAAAATTTGAATTTTGATGCACAGAAGACTCAAACACAGAAGATTCAGATATAAGCGGCTCACTAATTGAAGACTCAGAAACCAAAAACTTAGATTTAGAAACAAAGGACTCAGAAACTGAAGAATCAGAAGATTCAAAAGATTCAGAAGATTCAGAAGATTCAGAAGATTCAGAAGATTCAGAAGATTCAGAAGATTCAGAAGATTCAGAAGATTCAGAAGATTCAGAAGATTCAGAAGATTCAGAAGATTCAGAAGATTCAGAAGATTCAGAAGATTCAGAAGATTCAGAAGATTCAGAAGATTCAGAAGATTCAGAAGATTCAGAAGATTCAGAAGATTCAGAAGATTCAGAAGATTCAGAAGATTCAAAAGATTCAAAAGATTCAGAAGATTCAGAAGATTCAGAAGATTCAGAAGATTCAGAAGATTCAGAAGATTCAGAAGATTCAGAAGATTCAGAAGATTCAGATACTGAGTTATCTAAACTAGATGATTCTAAAAGTGAATCTAAAAACGACGAACTGCTGGAACCCTGAACCGCAGCAACAACTTCATTAACAAATTGATTAAAAACAGAATAAAAATTATCCGCCACGGCTTTAAAATCAGATGATGAAGCAGACAAATTATCTATGACCTCTTTAACTGCATTAAAGGTAGATTCCACTGAAGAATAAAGACTTGCAAGAATAGTGACAGGATCTGAGTATTCTTCTAAACTGCTCAGGCTTGCAAGGAAATCTTGATAAGAACCGTCTGCAAGCCAACTGCTAAGTGTATTTGTGAATTCTGTAAAAATAGCAATTGCATCATCAACTGTGTCACGCTTTTTCAACATTCTGCTGCGGAAAAGCAACAAACTGAGAGCAAAAGAAATCAAATTAGCAGCAACAGAACCAATTGCACTAACGAGGGCATTAGCAATGCTGTTAATTAGACTAGATATAGCAGGGTCGGAAATGTTTGATAAAATTGAGCTAAGAGCTCTTGAAACCACAGTGCTAACAAGAGAATCAAACTCGAGAGGGGTTGTTGGAACGCTAGATGGTGTGCTTACTACCGCCGATGACAATGATGTTGAATATGATGGAGTAGAAATATAAGTTGTAACCTTTTCTGAACTTAATGATGAACTAAGGGACTCAATGCTAGAGGGCTCTGTTTCCGAACTTAAAAAGGGGGCAGTAGTAATTGTCGATATCGATTCGTCATTAGAAACGGGAGTGGTTTGGGTCAAAGTGGTGGACTGTTCTAGAGAAATAGAAAACTCAGAAATTTCGTTTGTAGGAGAAGATGTGATCTGAATTTCTACAGAAGACTGATCTGTGGTAGGTGCCTGCGTATCAGAATCGTCAAAAGTTGTAAAAGATGAAAAAGATGTAAAAGATGTAAAAGAGCTTTCATAATTGTCGACAGTGGTTGTTGAATCCGAAATAAATTCCTCTGACAAAGAAGGAGAAGATGATGGTGATAATGATGACTGGTAGGGTTCTGCTGAAGATTCAGTTACCGTAGCTGGTACTGTGGTGTCTAAAGTAACAATCCAAGTTGCAGGTCCTTCACATAATGAAATTGTTGGAGTTGTAGCAACTTCGGCGTTGTTTATGTCACCTAAAATCACAAGATTAAAAATATCTGCTATCGATGGATAAGATTGAGAACAATAAAATAACGCAGCTAATGCTGTATTACCAGGGGAGTGATAATATTGTGAAACATCAGCAACATTGCGCTTATGTTTACGTTGTTGAGAATCTGTGGTATCTGTAGCGTAAACATATCCTACGAATGAAGTTAAAGCATTGGCACATTGTTGGGAATCATAATATGGAGCACAAACAGTTAAAGATGGACCAGCTGTAATTTCATTTGTAGGAGAAGATGTGATTTGAATTTCTACAGAAGACTGATCTGTGGTAGGTGCCTGTGTATCAGAATCTTCAAAAGTTGTAAAAGATGAAAAAGATGTAAAAGAGCTTTCATAATTGTCGACAGTTGTTGAATCCGAAATAAATTCCTCTGATGAAGAAGGAGAAGATGATGAAGAGTATAGTTCTGCCGAAGATTCGGTTACTGTAGCTGGTACCGTTGTATCTAAAGTAACAATCCAAGTTGCAGGTCCTTCACACAATGAAATTGTTGGTGTCGTAGCGACTTGAGCATTATCTAAATCATTTAAAATCGCTATATTGAACATATCAGCAAAAAATGGATAGGATTGAGAACAATAAAGTAATGCAGCTAATGCTGTATTACCAGGGGAGTGATAATATTGTGAAACATCAGCAACATTGCGCTTATGTTTACGTTGTTGAGAATCTGTGGTATCTGTAGCATAAACATATCCTACGAATGACGTTAAAGCATTGGCACATTGTTGGGAATCATAATATGGAGCACAAACAGTTGAAGATGGACCAGCTGTAATTTCATTTGTAGGAGAAGATGTGATTTGAATTTCTACAGAAGACTGATCTGTGGTAGGTGCCTGCGTATCAGAATCTTCAAAAGATGTAAAAGATGTAAAAGATGTAAAAGAGCTTTCATAATTGTCGACAGTGGTTGTTGAATCCGAAATAAATTCCTCTGATGAAGAAGGAGAAGATGATGAAGAGTATAGTTCTGCCGAAGATTCGGTTACTGTAGCTGGTACTGTTGTGTCTAAAGTAACAATCCAAGTTGCAGGTCCTTCACATAATGAAATTGTTGGAGTTGTAGCAACTTCGGCGTTGTTTATGTCACCTAAAATCACAAGATTAAAAATATCTGCTATCGATGGATAAGATTGAGAACAATAAAATAACGCAGCTAATGCTGTATTACCAGGGGAGTGATAATATTGTGAAACATCAGCAACATTGCGCTTATGTTTACGTTGTTGAGAATCTGTGGTATCTGTAGCGTAAACATATCCTACGAATGACGTTAAAGCATTGGCACATTGTTGGGAATCATAATATGGAGCACAAACAGTTAAAGATGGACCAGCTGTAATTTCATTTGTAGGAGAAGATGTGATCTGAATTTCTACAGAAGACTGATCTGTGGTAGGTGCCTGTGTATCAGAATCTTCAAAAGTTGTAAAAGATGAAAAAGATGTAAAAGAGCTTTCATAATTGTCGACAGTTGTTGAATCCGAAATAAATTCCTCTGATGAAGAAGGAGAAGATGATGAAGAGTATAGTTCTGCCGAAGATTCGGTTACTGTAGCTGGTACCGTTGTATCTAAAGTAACAATCCAAGTTGCAGGTCCTTCACACAATGAAATTGTTGGTGTCGTAGCGACTTGAGCATTATCTAAATCATTTAAAATCGCTATATTGAACATATCAGCAAAAAATGGATAGGATTGAGAACAATAAAGTAATGCAGCTAATGCTGTATTACCAGGGGAGTGATAATATTGTGAAACATCAGCAACATTGCGCTTATGTTTACGTTGTTGAGAATCTGTGGTATCTGTAGCGTAAACATATCCTACGAATGAAGTTAAAGCATTGGCACATTGTTGGGAATCATAATATGGAGCACAAACAGTTAAAGATGGACCAGCTGTAATTTCATTTGTAGGAGAAGATGTGATTTGAATTTCTACAGAAGACTGATCTGTGGTAGGTGCCTGTGTATCAGAATCTTCAAAAGTTGTAAAAGATGTAAAAGATGTAAAAGATGTAAAAGATGTAAAAGAGCTTTCATAATTGTCGACAGTTGTTGTTGAATCCGAAATAAATTCCTCTGATGAAGAAGGAGAAGATGATGAAGAGTATAGTTCTGCCGAAGATTCGGTTACTGTAGCTGGTACCGTTGTATCTAAAGTAACAATCCAAGTTGCAGGTCCTTCACACAATGAAATTGTTGGTGTCGTAGCGACTTGAGCATTATCTAAATCATTTAAAATCGCTATATTGAACATATCAGCAAAAAATGGATAGGATTGAGAACAATAAAGTAATGCAGCTAATGCTGTATTACCAGGGGAGTGATAATATTGTGAAACATCAGCAACATTGCGCTTATGTTTACGTTGTTGAGAATCTGTGGTATCTGTAGCATAAACATATCCTACGAATGAAGTTAAAGCATTGGCACATTGTTGGGAATCATAATATGGAGCACAAACAGTTGAAGATGGACCAACTGTAATTTCGTTTGTAAGAGTAGATATTGTTTGAACATTTGAAGATATTAATTCCGTACTAGACACTTGACTATCAGTTGTTGTGGATTCTTCGGTCGATGTTACATCAGCTTCCAAGTTAGTTGTTGCACATGGATTAAAAAGAGGGGTGGTCGGAAGATTGTTGTCAGTAAGGACATAGTAAAGATGGGTTGCAAGATTATAATCTATAGTTGGGTATCTTGTTGCACACTCCAGAACGTTAGCAAGAAGTGTATTACTGGTACTATACAAAAATTCGAGAGAAGTCATTGGGGGATTGTTTAAAAATCCAACTGAAGAAAGTAGTTGAGTATAGGCATTGTTGCATCCAGCCTCCTTATATTCGCAGTCAAGTGTTTCTGTAGAACCAACTTCAGTAGAACTAACATCTGTAGAAATTTGAGTTGGTTCCAGTAATGTATTCATAAGCTCAGATATTAATCCTATACATTGTGACGGTGCAACAGCATCTAGATCAGCAGCAAAAGCCAAATCGTATACACCTAATAATTGAGTATCTTGTTTGATATTACTGTATGAATTTGAGCATAGTATAAACGGCCAGAAAAACCCAAGTGACTCAAAGTAAGTGACTGCATCTTCAATTGAAAGTGAAACATAATCAGCAGAATTTTGATTTAAATATTCATAAAAGGAAAGACATGTATTTTCATCAACAAGTTCACTGCAGTCGTCAGGCCCAGAATATAAATTGGTATTGCTTGCAAAAGCTACGGATCCTAACAAAAGCGGTAAGGCTATTTCAATTAAACCTCTCATAGCTTAAAGATTATGTTAGTGTTTATTTTGTAAACCTAATTTTAAAAGAAATTCTAATCATACCAATATCTTAAAAAATAATTGTATGTGAATTTGAAAATTACCTTTCCTGAAATTTTATATGCTTAAATCGGTGTTAAAAAGATTCGATAAACCCGTGGATTTAAAGAATACTTACTGGAATCCTATTTTAATTTAATGAAAACAAGTTTAGTTACTTAAGGATATCGTTGGTACCGATCGAGTTTAATCTATTTCTTTTTTTTTTTTTTTTTTTTTGACAAAAACTAGTTTTGCTATTTTGTTTTAATAAGCTTAGAATACTACTACTTTAAAAAAATGGAGGAACGAAATAAATTAAAATAAAAGGAACTTTTACAAAAAGAAAAAAAAGGTATTAACAAAAAAAAAATAATTGAGATGAGAAGATTCTACAGTCTATTTATTATATCTTTAAATATCATATTTCATGATTTGTCGCCTACATGGATAAAACGCCTTCCTCCAAATAATTAAATCGATTTGGGTTAGTAAATATATTTTTCTTATTTTAAAAAAGCTGTCTGCATGTTGTCTTTACAAATATCTCCATTTAAGCAAGAAAATAGTCAGTAGGGGGTGGGTGCTGCTTATAAGCACATTAGGTGCAGATTTCCCCTTTTCAAATAACGAGAACTCATTAAAACTCCCATTTAAGTACAGAGAATTAAATAAGATAACATGTTGCTGTTTAGCAACATGCTACGCCGTCTCCAAAAATCATTTGTAGGATTGGCAACCGCTTTAAAAGTGGCTAGCCAGGCTATTGGAATAATCCAGCTAATTAGTTGTCTTTGCTGTTGTTGTAAAAAATCTGTAGTTATAAAAATTAGCCACATGAAAATTTGCTTAAATTTTGAAATTTTTATCCACATCAAAAAAATAATTTAGTTTGTTTGTTTGTTTTTATTCAAAGGTTATAGAACTATATAACATCAGCATCTGCGCTATCCTTTAATTGTCTGACTATGTGACTCGCCGGTTTTCATTTGTACCTTTTTAGTACGGGTGGTTTCTGTTCTATGCGTCTCCGGTAGCCCGGAAGATGGGCCCTGATGCCAGCTTACGAGGAACAGGGAGAACCAGTCTGTCGATCCCAAAACCTTCCCAACCCATTTCCACTTATCTTCACCGGCGCCCATGTATTTCTCAATCTCTTCCGCCAGAGATACGGCCCGCAATCACCTGCAGGCTATTTAGACTGTACGGAAGAGTCGGCATTCCTGTAACCAGGGTAGCCTGTGGTTTTCAGTCTAGGTGTATACTCCCGTACACATCCTCAGGAAAAGGGGGTATTCTGGGAATCAAAAAATAATTTGTTTGTTTTTATTCAAGAGTTATAAAAAATAATTTAGCCACATAAAATAGCCGCTAGATTAAAAAATCACCTCAAATAATATTTCTTTTTTAGTTTAAATACAATATAGTGGGAAGTTAGTGTAGTGGTTATCATACTTGCCTTCCAAGCAAGTGACATGGGTTCGATTCCCGTACTTCTCATTTCAAGTAAAATTTGGTAATTATTTTTTTAATTATTGAAAATAATGTTGCGAATCATGGAGGTTGGGACTAATTGGAAAAAAATCTGGTAAAATTTGACATATGACAGGTACGGCTTTAGTACATTTTAAGTTTACTGACGCATAAATTATAATTAAATTAACTTTAAGTCAATTTATGCAGAAGAACCAAGTTCTTCTTAAGACGTTAAATTTTGTTTTTCCTAGACAAACCTTTATCTACGATAAAGAAAAATATTCTTTTAAGGATTGTCGTTACAACAGACTATTATTTTTAGTTTTTACTTATGAAAACCAATCCAGTATGTCGTTTATGCTCTTCAGGATTGTGTAGACTTTTAATGTTCAACACGGAGAACCCCAATTCATTATTACATTTCAGTACCAAAGTAGAAGTTAAATTAAATAATTTTTTATTTGCCAAGTCTATCGTTTAACTTAAAATGAAGGTTAAAATGATAGTCAAAGTAATTAAACATTGTTATTATATTTACCAGTTATTGGCGTATTAATAAAAATCTATGTGTGTTTCTACAAAAAATTCAGCCTTTCAAAAAAGGAAAATAGCAAAAAGAAATAAAGCGCCAGAAAGACTAGTTCCAACCTTTACTGAAACACCAGAATTCACTTGAGCAACTGTGCTAGTAAATTCTGGTGTTGGGTTTACTTGTAAAACGTTGGATGTGGATGTGGATGTGGATGTGGAAGCAGAAAGCAATGAAGTACCTAACTCATTTTCAGAAGACGGCAAAGCAGTTGAAACAGAACTGAAAATCTCACTAGGTGATTTAACAACAGAAATAGCGGATGCAAGTTGCTTGCTTGAAACAACAACAGAGCTTTCTAATTGAGTTGGATAGTTAACCACATTTGTACCAGAGGAAGTAATGTAAGTCAAAGCCTCAGTTTCAAAAATCACCGATTCTGTGGGCTTAACTAGAGAAGAAATAAGTGTAATAGTAGAGTATTCAGTAGTTCCTGCACTTGAAACTGGAGACTCAACAACTGTAAATGTTGTTTCACAAGGTTCTGTGATGGTTACAGTGGAGCTGCCAGATATAGAGGTCCAGGTAGTTGAACTAGATGCAACAGTAACATGAGTCTTACAAGACTCGCAAGTCTCAGCGATGGTCGACACAGGAACAGAAATAATAGAAGAACTAAAAATGGTAGAAATTACAGTGGAAACTGAACCACCAGTGGAAACAGGGCTTTCAATAACAGTATATGCAATATCACACGGTTCAGTAACTGTGACAGTAGTATCACCAGAAATTTGAGTATAGGTGGTCAATCCAGAAACAGTATTAACCTTAGTTTTGCAATTTGAGCAGCCCACAAAGACAGTAGTCTCAAGTGCATTAGAGATAGTTATAGTTTCAGTCAATGAAGACTTTCCAAAAACAACAGGAGACTCTACAACAGTGTAAGTGTTTTCACAGGGCTCAGTAATAGTGACAGTGTTCGTTCCAGAAGTTTCTACAATTGTAGTGACTCCAGTCTCTACAATGGTGTGAGTGGCACATTTGCTGCATGCCTCAGTCACAGTAATAATTAGACCTTCGCTGTTGGTAGAAAGAGTATGCGTCTCTGTAATAAGAGACGCCCCCGGAAGGGTACTAACTTCAACAACAACAGACACCTCTTTTGTTTTGGTTGTAGTAACAACCTCGTTATCCGGTTTAGTTGATGTCAAAGTTGCAACTTCAATAGAAGTCAGCGTTTTAGTAGAGCAGGCAGAGCAATGCTGAGTCAAAGTGATAGTGGTTCCTGGTTTAATGATGACGGTCTCAGTGTCTGTTTCACATGGCTCTGTATACGTAACAGTTTTGGTTCCCTCGACTGAAGTAACAGTAGTGTACTTGGTGACGGTATTTGTAAGAGTAGTAAAAGCACCTTCAAAAGACGAAAATCCAAGAGATGAATCAGGGAAAGAAGCCTCAGAACTCAAATGTTCGTAAGAACTTGAATTTTCAGCGGATGACTCTGAGACAGCTTTCGATTCGGAACTAACAAAAGTAGAGGTAATAAAGTTTGAATTCAAAGATTCAGAAACTGAAGCCTCAGAAATCGAAGGCTCAAACACAGATGATTTAAACGAAGCCCCGCTAGCAAAAGATTCAGAGACTGAGGATTCAATAATAACAGATTCTGATGAAAAACCTTCGCTAATAAAAGATCTAGAATAGTCAACAGAAGAAATTTCAAAAGAAGACTCAACAGTTAAAGACCCAGAGGCTGAAGTTTCAATATCAGAAGACAAGAAATACGATGAAATCAAAGAGTTATCACTACTATCAATTGCTGTAGTGGCTTGAGAAACAAACTCATCAAAAATGTCAGTAAAGCTGTTGGCAACAGAAACAAAATCAGGATAAGTAGCAGATAAAATGGCAATAGCTTCCCTAATAGCATCAAACGTCGATCCAACAGATGAAGAAATATTAGCAAGAATAGAAGCAGAGTCAGAGAATTGTGAAAGGTTCTTAAGATTGTCAAGGAAATCTTGGAACGAACTTTCAGTCAACCAGTTGCTCAAGGTAGTGGTGAAATCAGTGAAAATAGAAATGACATCACTTTCAGTGTCTCTTTTTCTGATCCCCAAAGATAAAAAGTTCAAAATAAATGAAATCAATCTTTTTGCAACTGAGCCAAGAACATTCATAACAACACTAGAAATTTCATTGATAAGAGTTGAGACTAGGGGGTTAGTAGAGCTTTGAGGAAACAAGGAAAGGGCTCTTGAGAAAACAGTATCCACAAGTGCATCAAACTGAAGAGGGGTTGTAGGAATAGCAGAAACAGAAGCTGTGGATGTGGATGTGGATGTAGTTGAAGTGATGGGCTTAGAAGAAGTTGAAAATATCAAGGTTGATATAGCGGTATTAGTAGTTGTCTCAAAAGTTTTACTTTCCTGGAAAGAAGATTGTAAAACTTCAGAAGAAAAAAAGTCAGATTGTATGGATGACTCAGTTTGAATAGTTGAAGTAGGCCCTGAGATTCCAGTCTCAGTAGGAATTCCAGTCTCAGTAGGACTTCCAGTCAGTGAAGGATTTGATGACTGGTGGCTCTTGGAGCTAATAGATGAGTAAGTTGTATACTCTGTGCACTGATAAATACTAGGTGTGAAAGGAAGTCTATACATAGAAAGAAGATCAAAAAGTCCATCAGGAGCATTGATTTGAGTTGCAATTGCCTTATATTCAATTGAACACCAAAGAAGTGCAGGCAATTCAGAATTTCTAGGGTAAGCTAGATAACTAGATTGATCATCACCTAAGTCTTCAACTACTGACATAAAAGAAGTATAGGCACTAAGGCATTCAGACTCATTATAATCTGAAGCACAATAATGAGTGGTTGTAGGAGAAGCGACGCTTATTGTTGTTGGCAAATCAGTTGTGACTGTGATAGGTTCAATGACTGAAGTTTGAGGAACAGCTGAGTTCTGTTCAGATTGTGAAGAAGATTTTGAAATAAAACTATTGTAAGAGCTTTCATTTTCTTCTGAGGTATAAGTGGAGGGGTTATTGGATGAATGAGTTGTATAAGTTGCGTACTCTGTGCACTGATAAATACTAGGTGTGAAAGGAAGTCTATACATAGAAAGAAGATCAAAAAGTCCATCAGGAGCATTGATTTGAGTTGCAATTGCCTTATATTCAATTGAACACCAAAGAAGTGCAGGCAATTCAGAATTTCTAGGGTAAGCTAGATAACTAGATTGATCATCACCTAAGTCTTCAACTACTGACATAAAAGAAGTATAGGCACTAAGGCATTCAGACTCATTATAATCTGAAGCACAATAATGAGTGGTTGTAGGAGAAGCGACGCTTATTGTTGTTGGCAAATCAGTTGTGATAGTTATAGGCTCAATGACTGAAGTTTGAGGAACAGCTGAGTTCTGTTCAGATTGTGAAGAAATAAAACTATTATAAAAGCTTGTGGTTTCGTCAGAAATATAAGTAAAGGTGGGAACTGTTTCTTCAAAAGTGGATTTGGGAATAGAAGTTGTTGTTGTCAATAAGCTATTTGTAACAATGAATTGAGTAGTTGTTGGAACTACAGTTGATGACGTAGATGCTGCAGAATAGCAGGTTGTAAGGGTACTTAATATACCAGCTGAAGAAAAGTATCTGTAAAGCCCGTTCTGGGTAGCCTCGGTGTAAATATTTGTGTAAGTTCCTGCACATACAACAAAGCTGTAAGAAAAACCTGAAGTTTTAAAAAAAAATTGTAACTGACTAAGAGTCATTCCATTGAAGAGCTGAGTGTTGGCCAAAAGCTGAGTATAATAAGAGCGGCAAGTATTTTCACTAACAAGGGTGGGACATGTGCTATCTGTAGCTACAGTAGTTGTTGCTTTCGCAGAAGTAGTAGTGCTTTGGTATTCTGGGGTGGTAGATTCGAGTGCAGTATCAGGAGAGCTTAATGAACTGTAAATTGAAGTAGGTTCTAAAAAATCTCCGGATGAAGTAGACTCAGACAAAACAGTAGTGGTTGTTGGAACAACAAGAGTTGCAGGACCATCGCATAAAGAAATTGTAGGTGTAAAGGGAACTTCAGCATCATTTAAGCCCCGACCTAACTCTTGGTTAAAAACAGTAGCAAAGTCGGTATAAGAAGCGGAACAATAGAGAAGAGCCGCAAGAGCAGTATTTCCTGGAGAATGGTAGTATTGTGACACGTCTGGAACATTACGTTTGTGCTTGAGGATTTGTACTACAGCAGTAGGGGTTGCTGTCACCGAAGTCAGATAGACATAAGCGATAAATGATCTCAATGCCTCTGAACATTGAGTGGTGTCGTAATTTGGTGCGCAAATAGTGGGCGTTGAAGTAGTAGTGATTGTAGAAGGCGGTGTTGAGGTTTCTTCAGTGTTTGCAGAAAAAACTGACCCTACTCCAGTTGCTGACTCTACAATGGGTGTGGAGAAAGTAGATTCTTCAAAAGCCAAGGAAGAACTATAATTTGAATAAAAATATTCATTGGAGGAAATTTGAGAACTATAGATCGAAGAAGAGGAAATTGTCGGTTCTTCAAATGGAATATCAGAACTGTAAACTGGAGATGTAGTTGGTTCAGAGGAAAAAATTGAAGTTTCGGAAACAAAATTAAAATTAGAAGATTCCGACGTGGTCACATCTTCACAAAATGAGAGTGAACTTATGTCCTGATATAATCCGGCTTCAGTAAATAATTCATTAAGTCCTGCTTGGCTTGCTTGTGATTCTATTGTACTATATTCTAGAGCACAAAAAACAAAGTCATAAATAAATCCCAAGCTTAGAAAATAAGAACGTAGAGTATCAGAAGGGAATTCACCAAGCTGGTCATCAACACTCATGATAGTACTCAAATAATTTTGACAAGAACTCTCATTGACATGAGTAACGCATGAATTAGATCTTCGTAAAACCTCATTTTGAGCAGAAGCAACTGATCCCAAAAGCAGAAGCAGAATTCTTGATAGCCCTTTCATTTCTATTAACAAGATGTTAAATTCCAAAAAAAAAAAAAAAAAAAAAAATACAAAAAATACAAAAAATACAAAAAAAAAGATTAAAATATGCGAGACTTACCGAAAGATTTTATGAGAAATAAACAGTGAGCTTTTGATTTTTTTTAAACTTGTGTATGTTTTCTAAAAAAATTATTTAATATTAAACTTGGAAGTATCTCCACATATCTAAATGTTGTTACTTACAAAAAAAAAAGGGGTCAAAATGGGAAAATGAAGAAACTAGAAAAAAAAATAGAGGCCAGAATGATCAACTATATCTTAGAAAAAGTGCCTCAGTTAAAGATAATTAATAGGGCATGAAAAAAAAAAAAAACGTTATTAAGCCAAATAAAAAATTGGAAAAAGAGGATTTTCTCTCTCTTTATATTTCTTTCTTTTAATCATTGCAGCATATTTGTTTGTTTGTCCCTATTTTTTTGTTTGTTTGTTTAGATAATTATCTGATCAGCAAAAGAAGATAAATTTTAGACTTATAAATCTTCTCTAATTAGATATAAAAGATGAAATATTATTTTTTTTTTAGAGAGGGGTGAGAGACAAAAGAACGCTCAGTCTTTCCTTCTCAACCAAAAATGAACAAACTGTTTGGCTGAAATTTTTGTTAAGCCTTGCAAATTAAACAAATGCTTTCTAATAAATTTTTATTTAAATGAGAAATATCAGCATGCATAACAAGAATGGAAATGATTCTTTTTTTAGTATAGTATACATAAAGGGAAACAAAAACATTTCGCAATGTTGTACCATATTAATACGGTTATGCCAAGTGACATATGGGCAAAAAACCCGGAAATTTGGATAAGTTTAAAATATTTTGCAAAAAGGTTCTAGAGTTTTTAAAAAAGCAGTTTTTTTTTTAAAAAAAAAATTAACTTTCATAAATAAGTGGAATTACATTTGACAATTTTTTTTTTAATTTTTAATTTTAATTTTAAGTGGATATATCAGGATCTACCGTTAATAAGAAACCAGTTGATTCTCGTTCCAACTTTTAATTTAAAAACGGTGCAAAATGTCAAGCAAAATGTTTAAAATGAATAAAAATGTCATTCTTATAAGAATGACATTCTAATTAGTTGATAGAAGTTGTTTAAAAAAATAAACGAAATGGCTGTCAAAAAAAAAAATTAATTTTTATTCAATTGAAGAACTTAGCATAATGCTTTCAAGATTCCTAAAAAGTTCTCGAATGATTTGTTAGCCACACGAAATATCCCATCATATGATTACTTATAAGTAAATATTCAGGGATATATATTTATAAAAAAAAAAAAAAAAAAAAAGAAAAAGAAAAAACATATATATATTGGATGCATTCAAATGTGACTTTTTTTTCGTGATTTTATTAACCTTTTTGGAGTTTAATAGATAGCTATTATTGGAATATATTCCAATGTATTGAAAATTCAGATAAAAAAAAAAAGGTGTTGTCATTTGATGCAAGTTTATTTTGTAAAGACAATTGTTGCGAAAAAGGTGGATTTGTAATAACTTTTTGTGACAAAAATGTTGTACAGGCAAGAGTTTAAATACAGATGAACCCTTGATTATCGCACTAGTCTACTGAATTTGCATCAATGTATATATTTAAAGATTTAATTTTTAGTATTAAGAGAGTTACAAAGACAATATTTATGATTTCTAATTATTTTCTTTTAACAAAAGAGGATTTAGATGATTAGATATTCTGATTCCAAGTGATGATTTTTGCTTTTATGGTAAATTTACTAATAACATCGCTGATGATAAGATACATTGTTATGACCTCTCAAAATGTTCTAGAAGATGTAATAAAAGTGGAATTGAAAAACGTAAGAAAAGGAGCTATTAATTCAAATATATATATATATATATATGGAATTACTTAAATAATACATTTGGCTCCATTGTTTTTATTTTTTATTGTTTTTGTATAAGAGTTTTAGTAACTTTTCAATTTCATATTATCCGTACATTGCAAAACATACCCATTCTTAAAGAATTTGCAGATAGTGCTTTTACTAACAAATTTTTTTTATAATTGCTATTTTAACATCTAATATATATATATTAGATGTTCATCCATTTTTTCATTCATCGCCACTCAATTCTTAAAACCAAATATATTTCTTTATATAACACACCAAAGATTCTTATTTCTTGTACTCAATTTCGTAAGAAATGCGGAACCAATCAACAGCATCAGCAAAAACACGTTCCTTAGCATACTTAATCCAAGGATCACTGACATCACCGCGAACAGAGAAGCCATGGGCAACGCCATGGTTGAGAGTAAGACGGTACTTTGCACCAATCTCCTTAAGCACGTCCTCAGTATCACGGCGGAGGTTGGCAGGGAAAATGGTATCGACCTCGGAAGCACCAATGTAAAGGGGACCCTTGATAGCCTTGACCTCGTCAATTGATACAAATGATGGGTGGAAGATGGCAACTGTCTGAACCTTACCGGCTCCAAGTAGTCTGACGGCATACTTGGCGCCAAAGCAGAAGCCAGTGGCAACAAGGTACTCAGGGTTCCACTTGGATCTGATCAATTCAACGACCTTATCAACAATGGGTTGGGTAATTTCAGGAGTGTGCTTGGGGAACCAGTCGTTAAAGAGGTTGAAAGTAGCAGGAGGGTTCAGAGGGGCAGAGTCATCACTGAAGAGATCCGGAATGACCACAAAGTAGCCAGTCTTGGCGTACTCATCAGCAATGAGCTGGATGTTGATAAAAGAGTAGCCGATGACATCGGTGAGTATGAGGTGGAGCTTAGAAGAGGCCAAGGATTCATCACCAGTAACGTAGTACTTGATACCTTCGTAGTCGACAATTTTACCGGAGGCGACACCAGTGTGCTTGAAGCCTTGAGCACAGCAGTTAGCAGGGGGATTGGAAGCCATTGTAATGTTTATAGATGGTAGTATATGTGGGGTTTAAAGAATAGAAAGATAGCACACAAAAAAAAAAAGAAAAAATATATTGGGTGGAAGAAATTGAATTTTAGGAGAAAGGAAGTTAGCCGGTATTTATAATTATCAATTGGTTTAAGGGTGGGGAGGATGGCGTAAGAGGAGTTTAGAGAAATCGGCAGAGGGTTAGGGGAATGAAGCTCAAAAATGAATGCATACGGAAATTGAAATTGTCCTTGTTTTGAGCTTAACACCTGCAAACAGGGACATCCTTAAAGCGTGAGATTCATTCGAAAGAGTCATTTGTTAGGAGATCCGTTGAGTAATAAGCGGAAGACTCTATGAGGGGTTTAATGGATTAGCTGAAGATCTTAATAAAATACAACGACTGAATCAAATATAGGTAGATGAGAACGCAGATTCACAAAAAAAAAAAATAAAAAAAGCAAAGTACCGGGGTTTAACAATTAACAAGCTAATATACATTGAAAACAAACTTTTCAAATGTTGGAGTTTTCAACTTAATGAATCACTAAAAAACAACCTCCCATTAAGCTGGAGGTCTCGATCAGCTAAATACTTATTCAATTGCGGATAGGTTGTCCTTTTATTTTGATATTTGTCAGTAGAATGATGCCTTTTGCCACGCCATAAGAGCTACAAATGAGAAATTGTCAATTAGACCTGTAGATCAATATAACATTGTTTTTTCTTTATTATAATATTATAATAATTTTACACTTGTAAATGGCTCCTTCAATTTTAATTTTTTTTTTCTTGAAAGTTTAAACAAATAAAGCTTTGATGATACTATCAAAAAGATTTATCTTTGGCTTGCCTCTTAGAGGTAAGCTTAAAGTACCACTGGTAAGCATATAACTATATAGTTATATATATAAGTAAATTCCCTTAGAGAAATGTTTAAAAATAATCAAACACCTTTAATAACTTTTATTTAGGTTATTTATTACTATGAACTCCTCTATATAAGATATTTCATGATAATCTAAACTTGTAATCTTTCTTCCTTTTTAAAAGTTTCATTTCAAATTTAGTTCACTCATATATTCAAAATAAGCTCATATAAGCACCTTGAAGATTTTGTTACAGTTACACACTTTTTGGCTTCACTGCCACCTGTATTACAACACGTTCTTTTGATCCTCCATATATCGCTGATATAAGCCGGATAAAATTACAAAAAAAATACACGTCAACTTGGTCAAAACACACTACACTTTCTTTCAAGCAATCAATATTCATTGCTCACGCGGCCGCGATTCCCTAATCAAAGGAAGAAACCAACCCTTCTTATTCTTTAAGAAATATGCCAATTCTGAAGCTGCGTTGATTCATTTTTTCATCGATCTTTTGTCTCTTTCCCCCCATAATGCCGCTTTCTACTGAATCAGCTGCCTCCTCATCGCCCGCTTTTAACACATCTAACAATGACTTTGATATAATTGACGACACTGCATCTGACCTCGATGATCTTCCCATCGATACACACACCTCTCAAGAAACAACCCGGCCGGAATCTCATCAGGGTATATCTTCAACATCTTCCTTTTCATTTTCGAACATCGCAAATACTCTCCGAAAATTTCACCTACCAACAACTCAAGGAGATCACTCTCCCGACTATTATGACGACAATGATTTTTCATACTCTGAAAACAACAGAAATTTTTCGTACGACGACATGTCTGCCATTGACTGGCAGTATGAGTACGCAAAAGAACGCATCCGCCGAGAACGTGTAGAACATCTCCCAGGTTTATATGGCAAATTGGTCTGGTTTCTGGATGTTAGTCATGTCTGGCTTGTATTGCTAGGAACAGGCTCTTTTGCTGCTCTGGTAGCCGCTTTTATCGACATTGTATCTCGCTGGCTTGCGGACGTCAAGTTTGGGTATTGTTCAGATGCATTTTATCTTCCTCGCGACTTTTGCTGCTCGGGTATCGACCTAACAGACGAGTGTCCTAAATGGATTACATGGGAGCGTGCGTTCCATGTTGAGAACCATATCGTTGGCAGTTTTGCCATGTCTTACATTTTTTACATAATTTATTCTATCGTTTTTGCAACTTCGGCATGTTTTCTTGTTCTCTCATATTCACCCCATTCGAGATTTAGTGGTGTTGCCGAAATAAAAACCATTTTATCGGGGTTTGTCATTCGCGGGATGCTCGGTTTCAAAACCCTTTTATTCAAATCAATCGGCCTTATTCTCGTGGTTGGAGCGGGTCTTTGGGTTGGGAAAGAAGGCCCCTTAGTTCACGTTTCTTGTTGTTGCGCCAATATAGTTATGGCACTGTTCCCGCAGCTTTATCACAACGAAGCCAAGAAGCGTGAAATTTTTGTGGCCGCCGCATCTGCCGGAATTTCCGTGGCTTTTGGATCTCCAATTGGTGGCGTGCTATTTTCTCTAGAACAACTTTCTTATTACTTCCCGGAACGAACCCTATGGACATCATTTGTTGCAGCCATGGTTGCTGCTGTCACGCTCCAATTTATCAATCCTTTTCGTTCAGGCAACCTTGTTCTTTTCCAGGTAGTGTACGATCGGCTATGGCATCGATTTGAGTTGGTTCCATTTGCACTTATTGGAATTATTGGTGGCCTTTATGGCGCCTTATTCAATAGCTTAAACATTAAGATTGCAACATGGCGCCGTAAACAATCATTTTTCGCAAGATACCCAGTTATCGAAGTTATGCTCGTTGCTCTCGTCACTGGTATAGTGACATATCCCAGTGTTTTTACGCGCATCCCCTCATCTTTATCTTTATCATATTTATTTCAAGAGTGCTCTCATAGTGACTTAGGCCATCTATGTGACGTTGATTATTGGATCTCAGACTACTTTGTTCTTACCGGAGCTGGTATTCAAGGGTTTTTCTTAACTGCTTATACATTTGGCATGAACATTCCCGCAGGAATTATTATGCCATCTATGCTTAATGGTGCTCTTATTGGGCGCGCTATTGGAATCTTGGTTAGCACTCTGCACATTCGTCACCCTGACTTTTTCCTTTTTGAAGCGTGTCCTCCAGATGGCCCATGTATTACACCAGGTGTTTATGCGCTTGTTGGTGCTGCATCAACTCTTTGTGGTGTGACACATTTAACAGTTTCGACAGTCGTCATCATGTTTGAGCTTACAGGTGCACTGACATATGTTATTCCCATTATGACCGGTGTAATGGTGTCCAAATGGGTTTCAGATTCTTTTAATCACAAGGGAATTTACGAGAGTTGGATCCAGTTCATGGAGTATCCTTTCTTAGACAACCACGACGACCAACCTATTCCAGACGTGACTGTGGAAAACGTCATGACAAAAGTCGAAGACCTGACTATAATTCCGGCTAATGGAACAGCAACACTCGGCATGCTTCGCGAGATGCTTTCCTCAACACAAACACGGGGGTTCCCCATTACAAAATCAACTTCGAATATGACACTTGTGGGATACATTATGCGCTCGGAGTTACAAAAAGCCCTGGATAGTGTGGGAGAACATGCTGCACCAAACACACAATGTAGTTTTATGCCACCATCGCAGCGTAACAAAAGACCATACCAAGATGCGTCGCCAGCGTCTATGGTTGCACACGATTCGGAATATTCTCACACAATCGATTATGATGGTACGTTAGCGGATGTGTCATCGGCAGTTCCTCTATATCAATTTGCAGAACTGCGCCCAATCACACTTTCGTGGGAAAGCAGTCTGCAGTTGGCGGTATCCATGTTTGAGAAACTGGGTCTACGATTCATTTTATTCACCTATAAGGGCGAGCTCAAGGGCCTGTTGACACGCAAGGACGTATGGCAGCTGCTCAAGATGTTTGACACAGACGAACATAGCCTAGAAATGCTTGATGATGAAGATAGTAACGGCGCGCAGGGACACAGGGCAGCGCGTGCACGTTTGCTCAATGCCATGCAGGATTCACTGCACAGGACAGATGAAGATCATGGATTATTGTCGGACGATGAAATTAGTACGGATGACGAATTTTTACATCGGTAAAAGGAGGTTTGTACATATATACAATTGAAAACTTTTTTTTCTGCAACAAAACGCCAATTCTCTAGTGATTGTAATTGTTGTAAATACGTCGACGCGCCTTTTTTATACGCAACTTGCGTGCCAGTCGCTTCAGGGCCAGAGTCTTGTAGCGCCGATTGCGTGGGGTGCGCGTGGATGTTGCACGCGTTATACTATACACAGTAGCTGGTGAGACGCGAATACCTTTGTGAATGAGCGCAGCGTCGACCTCCTTCATGGAGACACCTTCCCAAATCATGTTAAGGGCATCTGAAAGAACGTCGGAGGGGAATCTGCACAGAATGTGAGAACGTGCGTTGCGGAAAGGACCGGCGAGAAGTGGTTGCTGGTAAATGCGAGAGTGTGATGTTGAATCAGCAGCCTGTTCGCTATGGCCCTTGTAGAGTTCATGGCCAGGAATTTGTTCATAGTAGTGGTTAAATACTGGACGCACAAAAGTGACACCACGAGCTCGAGCAGCAGCAGCAGCACGCTGGTACATTGCATGTTTATTGTAGATAGGTTGTTCTGTGTAAATGCGGGCAAGCACAGACTCGACTGTTTCCTTAATGAGGTGGCCGTGTGAGGCAAACGACACCGGAGAAGACTCTGGGAGATCGAGGAGAGCTTGGCGGATCATGGCGAGGACCCACCAAGGTTTTGATGGGGACAAGAGAATGCCAATGTAGATAATATGATGGATTATGGGGGCTGAGAGATATTCGTGGGCAAACCGGGTGCCTGGGTGGGTTGTTTTCCATGCTGCTACATCGGCCGGATAGAGCCCCCAGAGTTTTGTAAGAAAAGTAATGAGATCGCTGCGAGGGACAGCCATGGACCCGTAGAGCAGACCGTCAAGGTACTGGTATAGGCGGTAGGGTGAGAGCTGATATTTTGGTTGTGAGGCCTTTGTTTTGGCAGCGAAAGCGAGTCGCAGAAGCTTGATGAGTTGGAGCGGGGCTAACGGGAGAAGTAGCGGCTTTTTCCCGGCCGCATGGGTATTGGTGCGACCATAGATTAGCAATCGGTACGCGAGACGATCAAACAAAGGTTGAGTAAGTGGCACACCATTGAGGGGGAATAGTGTTGCAAGGGATTTGAGAGGAAGAGGCATCACGTCTTTGGAATGCCGGACGTTTGTGCGCATTTTAATGTTTGCCTTTGCGCCGAGAATGGCAAAGAGATAGTGTAGGGCTTCTCTTGAACGGGTTCCCTGTCGCGGGTACTTTGGATTTTTGGCAAAGGTAAGGGCGAGAAGATAATATGGCCAAAAGAGTCGGTAAATTGCAGGGATTTGGGCATTGGGTGCAAGAGTTCTTTCGACATACCGACACAGCCGATTGTACTGGTTAGTTTCTTGAAGTCCTGTGAGATATGCCTTGACGATTTCCGGGACTTTGTATGCAATAGGGTCCTGCATGATTTTGTGGGCGATTTCTGGAGTTTCTTTACACAATACGCGAACAGTGTTTGCGTAAGATTTTAGCAGTTCAGTGTCAGATTTGTTTGGGGGAATATTGAAGAGTCTCTTGTATGTTTTATTATAATCTGAATTTAAAGAAGATTCACGGAAAACAAGAGTTTCTTTGACTTTTTCTGGGATGCTTCTGTTAAGTGATTTAAACAGATTCAGGACCTGCTGAGTTTTAATCTGCTTGTTGAGGAGCACTGTGCACCAGAAATATGGAGGAAGCGAGGGAATGGCTCGCGTAAATGCGGCGGCAACATGGAACCCAAAAGGACTGGGCATTGAAAGTGTAGCTTCTGCAATTTTATGCAACGTTTGGGAGGATTCGAGAGCTGAGATAAATGTATTTGTACCTTCTGGACCATTTTGGCCTGCGCGCACGCTGTGCACGAGTTGCCGATACAAATGAAAGCCTGTTGGACTAATGCGAATAAAGTCTTCAGAGGATAAAGATATTAAGGTTGAAATTGAATTTGGGCCAAGGAGTCGTTCTAAAAATATGAGCTGCCAGGGAGAAGTTGGGAGATCACCACCCAGAAATAATCGCCAAATCCATTCCTGTATGGGGAGTTTTATATCTTGCGAGTCTTTGGGAGAAGGTTTGATGCGGGCCAGTTGAGAGTCTGGTATCTTCCCATCAAAATACATCCAAGCGGCCGTTTGTTCAAATGTGTTTTTCCATCCAAAGCGACAGTGGACTTGGTATAATGCTTGAACGATGCTGTGACTAGGTTCACTTATAGAGGTATTACTTTCATTGTCTGTATTTTCTGCGAAACGAAGCATACTTTTGACAAATCCAAGCCACTGAGTCTGGGATATATTGGGAAATATGTCACTTGAGAAAAAGAAATCATGAACTGAAATGCATTTGCGGGTATTTCCAGTGGCCACAAAACTTTTAATGACTATAAAGTAGAGATTTTCCAAGAGCTCTGCGAATGCGTTTACGGGTATTTGGGATTTGGTAGCCAAAAGAGATTTAGTCAACAAAGTTCGTGATGAGATACTTTCTGGAGTATAACAGAATTGAATAATTGCTTTTTGGAGCGGTAGCGTGCGGTCGGCAAGAGAGTCTGAGGTGATTGAAATGGAGGGATCGTAGAGTAGAGTCTCGAGGTATGGACTAATGACATGTGCAGGAGAAACATGATGATGATGATGATTGAAGTTGTGACGATGATTATGAAAAGGTCTAAAGAAAAGGTGAACCCGGACAGATGAAGCAAGGGCCCGCCACGGGACTGACGGTCTGCCGGGATGCGGGATCAGCATTTGAAAGAGTGTATTTGTGTGTTTGTGTGTGTGTGTGTGTGTGTATGGTGGTGATGAAGAGGTTTGAAATTTTTTTGCAATATATACGAAATGAGTGGTGGAGAGCAAACCTGAGAAAGATATGTAGCAACTTAGGGGGCTACTGTGGTTTATAATGGAATATGGATAATGCAACATATTCTAACAAACTGTTTTTTTTATTTTTTTGAACTGGAAAGAGTAATTAAAAAAAAAAGAAAATCCTCGTTTTAGTTTGAAATTAAAAGTTAAAAAAAAGTTAAAATAGTAAATAAAAACACCCAAACCATCCTATATAATGAAAGAAATAAAAAAAAACGGTTGTAATTTTATAGTAATAATAAAAATAAAATCGTAAAATACGACGATTTTATAAAATTATCACCCTGAAACAGTCAAGTGACCTGTTGAACGTCGACCCAAAGCGTAGCCCGCACTAAAAGAAAGTCCCGCCACCAGCGACAGACCTGCTGCCGCTAGAGATACAGTTGTTAAATCTACAAAAGGTCTTGAAGATGAGGAAGATGCAGAAGACGACCGTTTAATTCGATCATGTTTTCCATGGTGCCTTTTCTTCTTCTTAGTGTTGTTGGGATTATTATTTTGCGGGGACGGTCGATGGTGCGGTGGTGTATGCGCAACAGAGGAGGAAGAGGAAATATCTGCCGAGGCATTTTTAGAGTCTCCACCATTATCATTATTTGGATCGGCGTCACTACTTCCAGAAGACAGGAGCGACTCTGCAGAGCTCGTGATTGAAACGGTCGAATGCACTCCGTAAAAGTGGGCTAGTTCTCGGCGGTCCACTTCTCGTTCAGACACGAGAAACAGTGTGTCTTGTGGAGGTTGGTGGTTATGGTGGTTGCCGTAGTAGTAATTGTGGTTGTGTTGGTGATGCATGGATGACACAGTTTGGTCAAAATAAACCACAGCTGGGTAAGAGCCAGACGAAAAAGATGAAGAAGAAGACGGAGGCCGAGACGCATTTGTAGGAGAATGAAGTTTAGGAGATGATGATGAAGGGGCACTAGCAGGTGCAGACACTAGTCGTGCTGGTCGTGGTCTAAGGATTGAAGAGAGAGAAGTGCGGAGATCAGCGTCTGCAGATGCCATAGTGGTAGTGGTAGTGGTAGTGGTAGGAGTAATGATAGAGACGGTATTACTACCATTGTTTTGATGATACTGGGAAGAAAGAGGCAACTCTAGGCCGGAGCTAATATGGGGGGAGCTTTCATGGTTGCTATTAGGATCGTTATTATTATTATTATTATTATTATTATTATTATTATTGTTGTTGTTGTTGTTGTTGTTGTTATAGTTTTTTGTATTTATGACGATATTCTTGTTTTTGTTGTTGTCGTCATTATTAATGTTGGGGTCATAATACAGCCGTGGGGTGGGGCGTGACCGCGGGGGCGTGATGGTGCCTGAAGACGAAGAAGAGCTTCTAGATATGGTTCTATATGGAGCTGAAGGATCTGGTGAACTTCTAGGACGCGGGTTAACGGGATACTCGTAATGGTGGTTAGTGGATCCGTAAGGTTCTGCGGGTAAAAGAATACTTTCAGTTGAGAGATCGGCCTCGTCGACGTCGACATAGACTGTAGCTTTAGCAGTTGCAGATGAAAATCGAAGGTGAGACTGACGAGAAACAGAAGGTGAAAATGAACTTTTGTTGATGCTATCACTTTTATCACTTTTATCACTTTTATCACTTTTATCACTTTTATCACTTTTATCACTTTTATCACTTTTATTATTATTATAATTATAATTATAATTATAATTTCTATTACTAGTACTACCAGAATGCATGGTATTAATAGTATGTGTTGCTGTTGTTGTTGACGGATCACACTCGGTTGCAGGGTTTTCAGCACCGATTAGGGTGGGATCCCGGCCCACTTTTGTAGATGCAGGAAACTGCGGACGGTGCGGCGGCTGGGCACGCGGCGGCTGGTTAATATCAAACCACGATTCTGCGAGTCAGGTAGTTAGAAATATGGGCTTTTTCATAGTCTTTTGTTCGTTTGGAATGAAAAAGAATAAATAAATAAAAAATAAATAAAATGGCTTACCTTCCATGGTTAGTTTGATGGAGCAGATTAAAAAAAAAGTTGTTAGAGTGAAAGAATCAAATGTTTATATGGGTGATTATATAGTATGAAACGTAACAAAAATAATAATAATAATAATAATAATGAAGAAAAGTGAAATAAGAGATTTCAAAAAAAAAAAAAAAATGATTTCCAAACAAGTTCACTCAATCTTTCAAATCATTTAAAAATTTAAAAAGAAATAAAAACTTGCAAGGGAGGCAAACAGCAAAATAAAAAAATAAAAAAAATAAAAAAAATAAAAAACAATGCTGGTTTAGGAAGGGCAGTTTCATCAACTGTAAATCTCAGTCCGTATGCATATCCAAGAACGCCTAGTGATCCTGTTTCCGCTTTGCTGTTTCATCACCACCACCACCAAACCTCTCCATTGAAGCTTTCCAAATCTTCTTCAATAACCAACCTAATAAGTCCACCCCACCAATGATCAAATCTATAAGGGCCTTGGGCCGCCGGTACACTTCAACGCTTCCGCTCACCAACCGTCAGTTTTTGACAGCACCACCTCCAGAGTCTTCCCGAGTCACTCTTTCCGGCTGGATCAAGAGTGTGCGTAAATCCAAAAACGTTGCCTTTGCCGATCTCTCCGACGGTACTTATGGTGTCCCGGTCTCTGTAGTTCTTGCCCCAGAAGATGCCAAGTCTCTGCTCACCGGTGCATGTATTCAGGTTAGCGGTACAGTCCAACGTGCTCCTGCCAAAAAAAATGACAACCCAGCAAACCCCGTTTATGAAATTGCCGCAGACAAAGTCAACCTCTTGGGCCCGGCCACAAAAGATTACCCACTTCAGAAAAAATTTCACACTCAGGAGTTTCTGCGAACCATCCCAGAATACCGTTGGAAAACAAATACCGGCGCTGCAGTTTTGCGATACCGCTCTCAGGCCATTACCTTTTTCTCCAACTATTTTGCATCTAACGGTTTTACCCAGGTCTCTTCCCCCCTCATCACAGCTTCTGACTGCGAAGGAGGCGGTGAAGTGTTTCAATTGAGTGGCGGAAAAGAAGGCCCTCTTTTTTTTGGCCAAGATAAAAAGGCTTATCTCTCAGTATCGTCACAACTGCATCTTGAGGTTTTTGCTGGTGCGCTTTCCCGTGTTTGGAATATTGCTCCAGCTTTCCGTGCTGAGGATTCCGATACCAACCGCCATTTAAGTGAGTTTTGGATTGTTGAAGCCGAAATCGCCTTTGTCAATGAAATGGCTCAGGTCATGGATGTTGTGGAAAACATGGTACGCAGTGCAGTTACTCCATTGCTGGATGAAAATAACGTCGAAGGCCAACTTTGTGCACGCGACCTTCTAGCTGTCAAGCGTGACCCTGACGCCAAAGAAGCTCTTAGAGAACGTTGGGAAATTGTTGCTGGTTCTCCTGAAGCATGGCCTCGTGTTTCCTACACTGAAGCCCTCGACATTTTGGCCAAGGAGTATGCTCGTGATCCAACATGCTTTGGCGGTCCTGCCAATGCCCCTCCTCAATGGGGCGACTCTATTGCTTCTGTCCATGAAAAATACCTTGCTAGTGTTTACTTCAAGCGCCCTGTCTTTGTCACTGATTACCCTGTTGACCAGAAACCCTTTTATATGTTACTCAACGAGCCTGAAGCAGGCCGTCAAACTGTCAAGTGCTTTGACCTTCTTATTCCAGATATTGGCGAACTTGTAGGCGGTAGCATGAGAGAAAACGACTTGGAAAGACTCAAATTGGCTATGGAGCGTAAGGGTATGGACCCTGCAGATCTCGAGTGGTATGTCAAATTACGCGAACATGGCAGTTTTCCTCATGGGGGTTACGGCATGGGCTTTGAACGGTTCCTTGCTTTTGTGACTGGCCAGGAAAATGTTCGCGAAGTTATTGGGTTCCCACGCTGGGCTGGCTCATGCGTTTGCTAGAGATTAAAAGATAAGAAATACCCACAATTTTTTTTTGTAAATAATTACTCGTATATACTTTTGAAACTTATAGAATAAAACTAATTGCTTTTGATGATAGAAAATAGGCGATAATTGCGCCTGCTGGGATCGTGACTAGGATCCATGCAATGTCAAGCGGAAGCATCTCGAGAACAACAAAGTTGACAATAACTTCGTAAGCACCCTCAAGCGGTGAATGTAACATGAGCGATGGCACCTGTGATACATAGTCGGGTAAGTATGTTACCGAGAGGATGGCGCTGCCGTCGTGATTATCTCTAAGCGCAATACTAAACTGGGCTGGGACTGATGCGGGCCAGCAAACGCGGGCTTCGTATAATGAGCCGACCATCGCACGGACGTAATAGTGATGCGTGACTCGTGAATGTACAGACGGTGCAGAGACCCGTGCTACGAGCCGGTCGTCATGAGGGCCTGACCGCGAAGTGTTGAACCCAATATCAGAAGGGATGGGGATAATTGTGGGCCGAAGAGACTCATCGTCAAAAAGGACAGGAGCATGGGCATGCAGTTGGCCGTCCGAAAGCCTGAACCGTAACGATTCGTTATTTGCCGAGACTAGTGATACTAATAGCATCAACATCAACAGCCATCGGGCCGCCGAGGGTTGTTTTAGAGTCATCGTTGTTATTGTTGTTTGTGTCTGCGGGCTGTGACTATTGAACGATTGTTGTATTTTGTATTGTGGCGGCGGCTTTGTCACAAAAAATTGTGGCTGCTGCAAAAAATGGCATATTTGCGCCGCACGGCTCGGGTCTTATGTGAGTCTGTGTGTGGGGTGGGAACATGCAATTCACCTATAAAAAGAGCTCGACATCGCCATTTAGGACCCTAAAATTTATTTAAATCCAACTTCATACTTCAATCAACCTTTTTTTTTTTTTGCTCACTCACAATACCCTATCTTCTCAATATGTCTGCTACTCTATCTGGCGCTGAGCTTATTGCTGAGTCGCTGGTCGCCCTCAGTGTTTCCCACATCTTTGGCATTGTCGGGATCCCCGTCATTGAGGCTGCAGATGCTTGTATTGCTAGAGGAATCACATTTGTATCTTTCCGCAACGAACAAGCTGCCTCTTACGCTGCCTCCATATACGGTTATCTTACTGGTAAGCCTGGTGTGTGTCTAGTTGTTGGAGGCCCTGGTGTTTTGCACGCCGTTGCTGGTGTCGGGAACGCTTCGGCAAATCACCTGCCATTGCTTTTGCTGGCCGGATCCTCAGAAACTCACCAAACAAAAAAGGGCGCATTCCAAGAACTTGACCAAGTTGCTTACCTGACCCCGCACACTAAACTTGCTGCAAGACCTGCAAACCTTGAGGCCCTTCCTGGGCTCCTAGAACAAGCCTACCGTGTTTCATACTTTGGCCGGCCTGGTCCTACATACATTGATCTTCCTGGTGATTTCATCAAGGGCACTGCAGACCGTTCTCAGATCCCTCTTATTAAACCTCCAGGACCCGCACCGAAGTCTTCTGGGGACCCAGCCCGTATTTCTCAGGCCATCGCTCTGCTTCGAACTGCTAAATCGCCTCTTATCATTGTTGGCAAGGGTGCAGCATATGCGCGGGCCGAAAATGCTATCCGCGCACTCCACACATACCTTCAGGTGCCATTTCTGCCCACACCCATGGGGAAGGGCGTTATTCCGGACGATTCTGTATTGAATGTATCGGCTGCTCGCTCGGCTGCTCTTAAATCTGCAGATGTGGTTTTGTTACTAGGCGCACGACTCAACTGGATCTTGCATTATGGTGAACCCCCCAAGTATCATACAGATGTTCAGTTCATTCAGGTGGACTTGGCCGGCGATGAGCTTGGCAATAACGCTGCCCAGCCCGAACTCGCAATTGTGGGAGACGTCGGACTTGTTGCCGAACAACTTCTTGCTGGGTTTCAACAAGTGCAACCACCGGCACTTGTGCAAGCTGCTCTCCCGACCCACCTGGAAACAATCAAGGCTCGCAACACAGCCAAGGCTGCACGTACTGACATTGACCAGGCATTCCCTATTAAGTACCAGCCCGTATACCGAGTGATTCGAGAAGCTCTTGCTCAGCACACTGCCACCTCGGGACAACGCGTTGTTTATGTGTCTGAGGGTGCAAACACAATGGATATTTCGCGGTCGAGTTTCCCGCTACAGGAGCCGCGTACGCGCCTAGATGCCGGAACCAACGCGACCATGGGTGTTGGTCTGGGCTACGCCATTGCTGCCAAGGCTGCAGATCCGGCGAGTTTGGTGGTTGCCATTGAGGGCGACTCAGCTTTTGGCTTTAGTGCCATTGAAGTCGAGACGGCCGTGCGTTCGCGGTTGCCCGTGATTATTATAGTTATGAATAATTCCGGCGTGTACCATGGCGTTGATCCCAAGCTCTATGAAACTTTGGACGCTAAACCACTCCCTTCGACGGCCCTGCAGCTTGAAACAAAATATCATCTTCTAGCAGAGTCGCTTGGTGCGCGTGGGTACCTTGTTCACACGCTAGATGAAGTACAGACTGCATTTGAAGATGCCCTGGCTCATCCTACTGAAACATCTGTACTTAATATTATCATTGATGTCGGCAAAGACAAGAAGCTTGAGTTTGGCTGGATGGCTTCTACAAAGAAAGCAAAGCTGTAGAGTTTGATGAACTACTTATTTTTGATTGATTGCTATATAACCGTTTATAATTTAATGAGAAAAAAATAAAAAAAAAATGGGGAAATGAAATAAAAAACATTATACAAGGACCAAAAAAAAAAAAGGTAAACCGTCAGTTTTAATTATCACTTTGTCCCTTTGATCCAGTCAAATGATCAATTTTGGTGCCCATCCAGGTTTTAGCATCCTGAGCCTTGCCCTTGAAATATTCGTACCAATCCTTGAGTGTTGATCCACTTGTCGGGGGGTTGTCATTATTATTATCACCATCATCTTCATCATCATCATTACCATCTTCAAAATCATCCTGGACCGCATCTGTAGCCACCATATTATCTTCTTCAGGATTCTCATCTGCAGCCTCAGGGGTTGGCGCGGGTGCAGGCTCCTCCGCAACATCAGGCTTCTCCACCTTTCCCTCTACTTTTTGGACCTCGTACCTGGCTTGGCCCTCACCAAATAACGAGTCATATGTCGAGTTGACCTGCAAAATCTCTGCAGAGAATGCAACACCTGGATACACAATACCATCGGTCCAGTTTTCCGGTAAAGCGGCTAGCAAGTCGCGAACCTTTTCAGGTGCATCGTTGGCCACGGGCTTAATTCCAAGTGACCAGCACATTATGTTGTAAAGACCAATGTTTTCAAATGGTCGCAAATACTCTTGCGCTGCAAAGTAGGGGCCCTGGGCAAGAAATAGCGCCCGCATCAAGACCTCAGTATTGTTGTATCCGTGCACTCCCAAAGGCTTGTACACGCCGTTTAACTTCTCCATTTGGTCTTTTGTGGTAAAAGACCAGCCGACCTTGGGAACTAGCCACAGGGGAGCAATCCGGCTTTTGAATTTGTTGTTGGACTTACCACCAAACCGCCACTCGGGCGGGATATCTTCACGCAGGTACACGTCCCATTTGTCCTCTCCATATAGGGACTGGGCCTCCTTGAGGTTTTGATACAAGTTATTGAGGTTGAGGGAAGTTTTGGGTCGCAGGCCTATAAGTGGCCACCCGTCAATATGTTCGATATTATCAATTTCGACGAGATCGTCGAGGTAAATGAGCCGTTCATTGGATGTGGGGGCCATGCCGTGGTCTGAAACAACAACAAGGTTTACAATCTCAGTCAGATTACGGCTTGCTAGCCCCGACACTAACTCCCCAACAAGTGAATCGACTTGTTTGAGCGCCTCAATCAGACCATCACCGGAAATGCCATATTTGTGGCCGGCCGTGTCAACGGTCGGCACGTAGGTTAAAATGAGTTCTGGACGAGTTTCCATCTCGCGGTCGATCCATGTGAAAACACGCTGGACTTTGTTTTCCAAAATCTCCGATCCATTATATCGATCGTACTCAAAAAGCCCACTAGCTGTAACCTCGTTCCACTCCGACTCAGAGCCTGGCCACATGTGGACTGCGGTGCGTACTCCTTGGAGTGGAGCTGTGACCCAAACGGGTTGTGCGGCCCACCACACTCGCTCCAAGCTTTCTGAGGGGTTGGTGTTGAAGAACTGCTTTTGCAGTTTGTCATCCCAAAAAGTATTGCCCACGATTCCGTGATTGGCCGGGTACTTACCAGTAACCATGCTGAAGTGGTTAGGGAAAGTGGACGAGGGGAAGGATGGGATCATGTAAGGAGCACCGCCACCTCGGGTCATGAGAGTATGTAGATGCGGAGTAAGAGACTCTGAAACGTAGTGGGGATGGAACCCGTCAAGAGAAACCACAAGAGTCGTTGGTTTGAAATCGTGTGTACCGTTATTTGTGACTGTGCGTGGGGCCCAGCCCTCTTGGCCGTCGGAACCGGAGCCAGTGCCATGACCTGAATGGAATGGGAACGAGTGATTGTAAAGTAACCACAAAATGATAAAGCCAGCAAAAACAAGCACAATGCCGTGAACTTTGCGGGTGCGTTTGCGCAACTCGGCCCGTGACAGGCCCTCGCGGATATCAATTTCAATATCGCTGTCAAAGTCGTCTGAGTCTGATGAGTCGTTGAAGTTGCCATGCTCCGCTGCATCCCCAATAGCTGTTGGGGTATCGTAATCCTCTAGCTTGGTATATCTACCGTTATTGCTGCTTGGTTTATCAACGACATCCGATGCAAAGCCGACCTTTTTTTTAGATGCTGTAGATTCGGATGCCAGTTTCTTGTATTTTTTTAGTAAACTCTTGCCGGAAAAAAACCGAGACGGTCGGCTACTGGTATTGTTATCGTCGTAGTCGTCATCATCATCATCATCGTCATCATCGTCATTGTTGTGGTTGCTTTTATAAAACTTTGACGACTTTTTCTGTAGTGAGTTGACAATCTCCTCGTCTGCTCGTAACAGATCACGATCTCTTTCGGTTGGGTGAAACGATCCCAGGACAATGTCCTCTTCGATATCATCGTCACCCAGAACGGGCTCATCGATGGAGTATCGGTTAGACATTAGTAGATGGGTATTAAAAAAAAAATGGGGTGGAAGGATGTTAAAGAAAGTAGTTTCGGTTGTGGTTGTGGTGGTAGTGGCGGGTTTTTTAAATATAAAAAGGATGAAGTTTCTACCTTTTTTTTTTGTTAGTAAAGACAGGAGGAGTTTTAAAATTTTTTGGTGAGCCTTTTTTTTGTGTTTGTTGTTGTTGTTGTTGTTGTTGTTACACATGTGGCAGTACTTTAATAGGGAGGTCCCCCCTATAATGAACACTTGTTAATCCAATAATCGTTATTCGACATTTTGAATATTTAAAAATTTAAAAAAAAAAAAACTTTATAAAAATACAAACTTTTATTCAAATTACTTCCTTTTTTGTTTTTTTTAAAATTAAAAGAATCATCTCCAAAATAATATAATCATATTCTATCATAATCATCATTATCATCATTATCGTCATCATTTAAGGCTTAGCACGGCCGGTAAATCTAGGGTAAAGCGAGCACTCGCGAACAGTGTAACGATTGCACAGCCAAGCCAGAATACGCTCAGTGCCCAGTCCGTAGCCACCATGGGGGAAAGTGCCGTACTTGCGCTGATCAATGAACCAGTAATAAGGTTCAGGGTTAATGCCCTCACGCTTGAAACCAGCAAGAAGCTCCTCAGTGTTGTCGATACGCATGGAACCACCAGTGATTTCACCAACGTTAGGCATGAGGACATCGACCGATTCAGTGACTCTAGGGTCACTCTTGACCTTCTTCATGTAAAAGGACTTGATCTCGACAGGGAACTGGGTGAGGAAAATGGGAACACCAATTGTATCAGTCATCTTGCGTTCAGCAGCCTCGGCAATATCATCGCCAAACTTGAACTTTTCACCTTCCTCGTTGGGGATCTCGTGCTCATTGAGCCAGACAAGAGCATCCTCATACTTCATGCGCATAAAGGGGCGGCTGGGGGCCTCAAAGTTAGGGTTAAGCTCCTTGATGAGAGCTGAAATGGTGGGATCGGCAAGAAGCTTGTCAATGGTACCGCAAATGACGCGCTCAATGTGGTCAAGCATATCATCAAAAGTAAGGAAACCAAGTTCAGCCTCAATATGGGTATACTCAGAAAGATGGCGGCGGGTGTGGGACTTTTCAGCACGGAAAGACTCCTGGATGCAGTAAACGTCACCAAGAGCTGGGACACAGGTTTCGAGGTAAAGCTGGGATGACTGAGTGAGATAGGCGTCTTCACCATAGTACTTGAGGCCAAAGAGAGTGGAGCCACCTTCGACTTGAGTTTGGACAATGCATGGAGGGGTAACTTCGGTGAGGTTCTCCTCGTAGTAAA
Organism: Magnusiomyces paraingens; assembly: GCF_902498895.1. Taxonomy (NCBI): domain Eukaryota; kingdom Fungi; phylum Ascomycota; class Dipodascomycetes; order Dipodascales; family Dipodascaceae; genus Magnusiomyces; species Magnusiomyces paraingens. The sequence continues at coordinate 176,135 of NW_022474071.1, forward strand.
CATCGCGAATTGCACGCAGCAAACCAGCACGAACCTTCATGACGGCAGAAAGAGTATCACCACGGAGAGTAAGGTGGCGCTGATCGAGAAGAATGGAGGGGTCAGCATTTTCCTGGATTCTGTTGGAAAAGGCCTCGTCACCAGAGGGAGCAAGACCAACAATTTCGTAGTAGTCAACGGCGAGTTCATGGCCATTGGGGGCGCTCTGACCCTCGGGGACAGGAGAAATGACACCGTAAAGGGTAACAGTGGATTCACGAGTGAGAGTGGAAGTCTGGTAAGCATTGGCAAGGTTGCCGGAAAGAACAGCCTGGAGAAGACCAGAACCGTCACGGAGAACAATAAAGGCGACACCCTTCTGAGGTCTGAAGCGGTGGATCCAGCCGGAAACCTTGATACGCTTGCCACGGTTCTCGGTGGAATCCTTGATCTTAATTTTGAGGGCCTCAGGGAGAGACTTGTCTTGCTCAATGACAATAGCCTTTGAGGCTTCAATTTTCTTTTGTTCCTCAGCTTCGCGAGCAGCCTGCTGTTCCTCGAGCTTCTTGGCCTTTTCAGCCTTCTTCACAAGACCATCGGCACCCTTCTTGGCCTTCTTGAGAGCAGAGGGAGAGATTGGCTCATAGGAATCATCCTTGAAGACAATAATCGAAGCATTGGGAGCCACAAAGAGGGCGTAGGCGGGAGTCTTGTAGGGCTTTTCCTGAGATCCATTGGCAGAAGACTCGTCGATACCGGTAGAGTCATTAACGTAAAGAGTAGGGCCATCGGTCAAAGAGACCTCAGCGACTTTCTGTTCAAGTTCAGACATTGGTGAGGATGAATTAGATTTGGATGGATGGAGGAGGGAGGGGAGAGGAGAGGGTTTGATGGATGGAATTTGAAAGGTGGTTGGTGGTGAAAAAAAAAAAAAAAAAAAGAGAATTTTTAGGCGGGAATCGGCCGTTTTTTTATACGGCGGGAAAACCAGCTGTGACTGATTTGTATTTTTAAGTGACTGAAAGGAGATTTGGATTTTAACATTATTTTGTAACAGAAAATGTAACAGATCAATATCTTAAATAATCACGTGCTTAGATATGGAAAAAAAATTAAAAAATTTTTAAAAAAAAAAGACTGAAATATACTGTTTATTAGAGTATTCCACATACCCCTTATCTTTAAGACCCCCCCTGTGTCGGAGCCTCAAAAAAATATATATATATTTGTTACACAAATGTAATCTGTTACATAATGTGTTACATCAACAGCTCCATCTTTTTTTTTTTAAGAGTCACCACTGAAAAAATTTCGAGCGCTGCTGCCTTACACACTAAAAAAAAAAAAAAAAAAAAAAAACCTCCACTACCATAAACACACACACACA